>NC_143252.1:19255000-19382500 GCF_984573655.1 Nuphar pumila
GCCAATTCATGATTTTACTTCCAAAAGCAATTCCAAAGAGTGCTTTTTAGGGAAAGGACAAACATTTCTCATTCAACATAATATTCAGTTGCAGTTGTTGCTGTAGGTCGAGGAGATATCGACCACCAGCGAATCCAAGAAGGGCTGAAAACATTTAAGCAAAGTGGCCGGACAACCATTTGATAGACTGAAAACCCGAAAGGCTGCTGACCATACAGAGCACATCTTGCAAAATGTGCATGTAAACCATTTCTACCGGCGTGTTTGGAAGCATGAAAAACTCTCATAGGAAAAGAAAACTTTGCCCATAAGAAGTTTTGATATGATAATTTTTCTGAATAAAAATTTTCAGTTGTTTGGATAGCATGAGAAAAATAAAACGAAAAATCTTAAAAAAAATGAAAGGGATTGGTGGAACTTATTTGGCATGGTTTTTCCGGAGGTGTGTGATGGTGGATTATCATCATGGGTGGTAGTAGTGGTAGTGAGATGGATGGTTGAAAATCATCGTGGAAAGAGCGGTTTTTCGTGAGGTGGGTGATTGTTGTTGGAGGGTGGTGATAAGCAGTGAGACGGAGAGAGAGCCCATAAAATTTTCCTGGAAAAATTCCTTCTCTCATGGCGGAATGTTTTCTATCAAAAAGTGTAATTTAAAAAAAAAAACTCAGAAAATTTTTTATCGTTAGAAAGGGTCAAAAAATCTTTATGAATTTTTCATTTTGTATCACTTTTTATGCATCTTTTCAAATTTCTCCCATTTCTCTCCCGCAATGTATACCACCAAGCAGTAGCCTTCCAAATTGATTTATGGTGCTTGTCCAACTCTAGATTCATGACCTTTTCCATTGCTTGAGTGCATTTACTGACCTGAAGCATGCATGTCAGCATGCCTTCCCAACCTATCCCAGATGGCATCTCACTCTTTTAGTTGTATTATCTTGCTTTTGGAAAAAAGGCCGATGCTTCTATACCTACATCTTGTTCTTTGTTTAGTTCATTGTTGGCTATCGTCAACAAAATAGTTAAAGCCTCGAAGAGTTGACTAGGTCTGCCAAGAATGGACTTCAAGCCACCTTTAGTCGGTCTGGGTTTTCGCTCGGACAGAAACTTGCGTAAGCAGAACAGATAATATGGTCAAATTGCTATCTTTAAGAAGTTTATGCACAAAGAAGGGATCTGTGCACACCCAGCCAGGTCGGTCGACTCAGACTTTGAAGCTGAAGGATGTCAAGAGTTTGATACTTGGGCTGTGTTTCAGTCCTGGGGTGTTTTACGTTGTTGGGCACGGTGATCATAGCTCGGCATGGCTTTCCGGTGTAGCCGGTCTGGTGACTTGGTGTCACTTTTCCTGTGTAATAAAGAAAAAAGGAAAAACGTTACGGAACACATTAAAAATTATGATTGGACTAAAGTCCAGATTATGTTCACCTTGACCATGCATGCCCGGAATTGGGTTCCTTACCTAACCCCAACTAACTGAATGGGATCTTTTTTTGTGAGCTCAGTTTGTAGTTGGATCATTATTTTGTGTTAGCATCTGGTAATAAACGAGGGCATCAATAGATAAATAACTCGGATGCTTGCTAATCAGGAAAAAGATATTTCATGGAACAGAGTTTGAGTGAGTTAAATGACATGTTAAAATTAGTGGGGCATGATATTCTAGACACAATGGAGGAAGATATAAAAGTAAAAATTATTTGTCATCATTGTAAAGAATTGGAGCATATTAAACCGGATTGTTCCAAGCTTAAGAAAGTGGTCGCTGTAAGTGAAAAACCTCTATAATAAAAAAAAATGGCAACTTCAATGATTTAATAATTGCCTAAATAGCAGAGAGTGTCTCTCAAAATCTAAAAGTCACTCCTACATCCGGTGCCATCATTTTCTCTTCTTCTCTTTCGAGCAAGTCTTCTTAGATTTTGGATTTAAGAGCCCTTTTCACATGACTCATAATTAGCCTCTTTTATCCGATTGCACTAATTCATATTTTTCATGTGTGTCAACTGTCGGTGGTACTTCTTTAAAAATTAAAAGTATAAAAATCTCAACAATATTTTGATTTTTTTTTCAAATATGAGGGTTATTCCTAAATTAGATTTAAACCTTTTTTCGGTATCCCAATTTTTTTTTATTATGGGTGTAAAGTATTATTCTCATCTAAAGCTTGTTGGGTACAGAATCTCTAGTGAGGGAAGCTGATTGATCAAGGTCATAAAAGACGAGATCTTTACTATATGAATTTCTTATATTCACCTAAAAAACTCTTTTTATAAAAAAATTAGTGTAGATCTCTGGCATAAAAGATTAAGACACCCCATGTTGAAAAACTTTGGATGGCTTCTACCAATGATGGAAAGCTTGCTTCCTAAGAATATGCATCGAAAGATGCAAACTAAGTTTTTTTTTAATGATGAGAAACTCTCATGCAAGCAAAGAAAAATCTTGGGCGGAGCCCCACAACCACCCAAACTTACGTGGTCCACCTCTAAAAGCTATGGACACACCCATGCACCGAGAGGGTTTGATCTGGTGCCTTTATCTCATCACCCTCCTAACCACCCTGTTGGCAAATAAGTGCTTTTGAAACTCGGTACCCTTATCACAGGAAGCACACTTCTAAGGACATCATAATTAAATTTTCACTACAAAATTAATGTATTTATGTAAATAACGAGTTATGGTTTCTATAATAACACCACCATAGTTGACCTACCTTGATTGGATTGAAGAATAAACCTAAAATAAGCAATATATAATGCAAAAAACTTTTTCATTTATCCTATTACCTTCTGGCTTCACATGTACTTGTGAACCCATTGTTTCTCGCTTCCAATTCCTGCATTGATTCCTTCTCACTAATAATTCCCGCATTGCTTCTCGATTTTGCTTCCCTCTTTGGCAACTTGGGTCTGAACCTAACAATTTGGTAGAGAATGCATGGTGAGGAGGAAAATAAACAGTAGGTATTGCTAAAGGTCTTGGTTAGTTTCGATCGAGTCAGCTGATTTTGATTCCACTTCTGGACGGGTTGTTCCAGATTGGATCCTAAGGTTGCAAACGATTCGGATTTAGGATGGTGGTTTTGCAGATTTTAGCTTTTTTGGATCCGACCTGATCCAACTCCCTAATGTATTTTTTATCTGAAATCCGAACCATTTGCATGGATCCTAATTCCAAATCCGAACACCCATCAATGAAAAATCAGTACACAAAATCATTAACACAAAATGCACGTGGAGACCAAGACTATATTTATTTGCAAATTGTACTTGAAGATGACTAAAAACACCAAAGTTAATTACAAAAAAGTTAAACATTAAGCGTGTGAAACACACACAAGTGCACACGTGTACACACACATGCAAATATAGAGTTATGGGACAAACATTAAGGTGATAAAGAATTTTATATGAGATGAAGAAAATGAAAGAATAAGTTTGTCACATTCAAAAGGAATGACAAAGTGCATTAATCAATTATGTTAAGGTTATATTCTTAGAAAATTTTGCATGTAATGCAACCCTTTTAACAATTTGAGTTTAAGCCATGGTTACTAGAAGCTTCTAAGGATCTAAATGGATTATGATCCCGGTTGGTGATGCTCCGCTTCTGCATCACTTTTGTTGAACATGCTATTGGTAATATGCATAAAATGGGGCATTTCATTTTGAAAATGATTAGTCGTGAATGACCGAAGGAGTTGTGAGAATATGTCAAACTGCATTTTAAACTGAGCATTTTGTTTTGCCAATGATTCTTTGACCTTATAGATGAACTTTTTACCATTAAAATGTATCGCAAAAGCGCCATTTAAAATGTGTGTCTTTTCATTTTTCAAACGAATTGACGTTCAAAAGTGACTGTTTTGACACTCTTTCATACCCTCAACCTATGGAATCTTTCAGCTATAAATATAAGTACATTTCACACTCAAAAATATCAAAACCAATCGAATTACATTGAATTATTCTTTGTTTTTTACTCCTATTTATTCAAGTATTCATTTTCTCACTCACTTGATATTTTTACTCAAATTCCTTTGAGAGTGAATTTGTGAGTTGAGTATTTCAACAACCTCAAAAGCTAATTGCATTTCATTTGCATTCATAAGAAGGGCTCGTAGGTTGATTGTAAGTTGCTTACTTATATTTTTATGTAAAAGGAAATGACAATGGTTTAAAGGAGTTGTTTGCTTTCAGTAGGTTTGTTACTGAAAGTGGGACTGAATTTGGTTTGTATATTCTTGTGGTTACACAAGATTGATAGTGGAAATCTCAAACGGGTTTTGCTTGGGGACTGGATGTAGGTCTGGAAGACCGAACCAGGATAAATTCTTGTGTTCTTTGTGTGATTGTTTTGTGAATCTCAAAATTCTTCAAAATTCCAAAGACGTTATTTAAAAACACAATTCACCCCCCTCTAGTGCTTGTTGCCTCGATCCTATAGCACTTTCAATATATACATCTATATACATGTTTCTACATGTGTGTGTGTGTATATATATATATATATATATATATATTGAGAAAATCATAAAAACATGCAGAGAAATCGTAGAAATATAAATTTCACATAATCTAACCTTCCTATATTGATTCTCATAAACCATGAAAGATCAAGATAGAATCAATGGTTCCCCATAAAAATATTGCCTAAAGCTTATTTAGGCTCTTTTTCTCATCCGAGACAAGAGAAAAACCCATACATTTGCATGAATCTAAGAAAAATAATGGTGGATCAAGGGTTGGATTGTTGAAAAAGATCAAATTTCCTCCTCTTCTTTTCCCTTTTACCTCTTTTTTTCTTACTTTCTCTCTTTTTGAAGACTTTTTATAGGCCCCCATAGAGGAGGTTGTCCCTCCTTGTCCAGCCCTCTCTAAGTGAGTTCCCAAAAAGTGGTACTCTCACTCTCTCACTTTGTTTCCTAATTTTTTAAAAATACTACAAAATGTTGACTTTCAAAAACAAAAACTTCCAATCCTTTTAAAACTCTTTCCTAACCTCTCTTAAGCCGAAATAAGGATTCTTTTAAAGAGTTCTACTCAGCCCCAAAAATAAAATTCAGAATTAATATTAATTAATTAATTAATTAAAAATGATCTAAAAGTACCAAAAAATAACCAAATTAACCCATAAGGTTTCCTAACCTTATTAAACCCCAAAATAAAGCTTTCTATTTTATTTAAAGCAGGAAAATCATGAGGATTGGATTTGGATCCATATCCAGGTCTGAGATCCAAACCCATACAAAAAAATGGATCAATATATGGATTAAATCCAAATTTAAGTAGGACTTAAATAAGACCCAAATCCATGTTAGTTTGGATCGTAGGCCTTGGATCCAATCTGATCCAACTCTGGATCTGTTTCGATAAACTGCTTAATTTTTAAAAAATATGATTTTCAGATAAATCAGAACTCAAAATCAGGAAGACAAGATATTGTTGCACTTAGAATTCTCAGACGCATCCAACGATATATTACACGAATATCAAAATCTGAATTTTGTCAGAAAATAACCCAAATTTTGCTCGAACTTAGAGGTCGAAAATAAAGTTTTTTCTCACGTTTCGATTGGCTCGTTTAGACCTAGTTGACGAGAGCTGTGTCAAACCGAGACTCAAAAATATCAATTTAAAATCGAGGTTCAAACGATTTTTCTCCCAAACTTGGCCAAATTTTTGAAAATCTCAATTTTAACTAAGTATGAAAATACGTGACATTACAGTCAGCGTGCTCCTTAGCCAATCAACGTCCTCAATAAGCCCAAGCCATAATGTCAAGAGGTGAGCAGTACCCTTGAACCCAGAAAGATAAATCATACATGTATGTGGCACTCATCACACCACTACGAGTCTCCTATTTATAGGGAGATTTGGTGGAGGTCCATAATAGACACTGATATATGTTTTAATGGACAATTCTGATACCTCATAACTGTTTTGTAACCCCTTAATAAACCCAAAAGCCATACTTATGTATGTCCCTTGATGTGCTGATGTCAATATGGGTCACATCCAGGTTGAACATGATTTGATCCAAAATCCAACATTCCCCAACTTGACTCATTGACATGAAAAAATACTTTATCAAAATTCTATATTGTTATCTTGATTTAATTTTCATGTAGATTTACATGTTATCTTGTATCACTGGAATGAATTATGAGTCATGATGATGAACATCTCTATACGAGATGTCATATTTTCACATAGTATAATACTATTTATTTTCACTGTTTAGCATGTTAAGAATATCTTTATGAATAGGTTTGCCATTAACCCATTCTATTGGTGTTTTTAATATTGTTCTTCTGTTGTTCTCTTTTTTCAAATGAGAGATACTTTATACAAAATTACACAAAAAACATTGAAAAACAATTTAGTTTTATAAATATGATCACATATAACCATAATGTATTGTCGTATATAAGAAAAAATCAAATAGACCATCTTCATTATATGTTGATCAGAATATGATCTCGGTGTTAGCCTTTTAGTAAGAGGATCTGCAGTCATTTCTTGGGGCTGGTGGCTCAAAATCAATGAACTCAGTGAGTGATGGTTTTTTTGTTGTTCCAAAGGTAAAAAGTTCCATCATAGTTGCCCAATGGCAATTGGCAAAGTCGGTTAAGAGTTTGGCCAGTTACCCAAGAAAGTCAAATTGCACAATCTATGTACTAGGCAGCTCTGTGATAAATATAGCGTGATTTATAAAAATCTCACGATAATATCGTGAAAAATTGCCTGAAAGTTTAAAATGGAGATTTTCAAACCGTGACAAATATCGCCATATTTACGTTTTTAGCATATACTTATTGTGAAAACACCCGAGGTTTTATTTTTAAATGTGTCCTATTTATATTTTCTTATAAAAATTATTATTATTTTTATTGCCAATATTTTGCCGTTTTAAACTTTTGTCGCCACGCTAGGCAGATGCATATTTTTTTTCTGAAGTTGTCATAGTTGGTAGGAGCTGTCAGTGCACGTCCCCTTGTGGTGGGACGTTGCAGATTCAAAACTCCAGTGGTACGTTGAATAATAACCGGTGGGGTCTACCTAATTCCAGCTTGCCTTTCAAAAAAAAATATCAGCTGTACCTGAATGGGTTTTATCAATTAAAATTCATTTATTCAAGATTTGAAAATAGTTTTCAATCCATTTTATAATTCTTCTCGTTACCACTCGCGGGTAAATGATCCCATGAAATTGTACAGTACGAAATGGCATAAAAAAAACTAATAACTAATTATCGAATCAAAAAATGTGGGGCTGACAAATATTTTATCATCAATACAAACAACAACTACGCCTTCATCCCAAAACAATTGGGGTCAGCGATATGAACCAAAAAAGAAATTCATTTTGGGTCTTCCACATGAATCCTTTTCCTCCAATCATTTCTATCCAATGCCATGTCCTCGGTGAGGTTCAAAGCATTCATATCCTTTCCTATCATCTCCATCAAAGTCTTCCTAGGCCTACCCCGACCTCTTTTAACTAATATATTTTCCCATTTCTCCAACCTTCTAACTGGAGCATCATTAGGCCTTCGCCGAATATGTCCAAACCACCGTAAGCGATTCTCTCGCATCTTATTCTCAATGGGTGCAACACCTACCTTCTTACGTATCTCCTCGTTCTAAATCTTATCTTTTATTGTATTTCCACACATCCATGTAAGCATCCGCATCTCAGCTACACTCATTTTTTGAATATGATGTCTCTTGGCAGCCCAACATTCCGTACCATATAGTAAAGCAGGTCTAATAGTCGTCCTATAAAACTTTCCCTTCAACCGCAATGGCATTCTACGATCGCACAGCACTCCAGTTGCACTTTTCCATTTCATCCACCCAACCTTTATCCTATGATTTACATCTCCATCAATTTCTCCATACTTTTGAATGATGGATCCCAAATATTTGAAATAATCATTCACCGGTATTTCTTGCTCACCAAGCTTCACTACACTCCCATCACTACTTCGTTGCTTACTAAACCGACATTCCATATGATCAGTCTTACTCTTACTCAACTTAAAACCTCTAGCTTCCAATGTCTGTCTCCATAATTCTAACTTAGCATTAACCCGAGCTCTAGACTCATCAATCAAAACAATATCATCAGCAAACAACATACACCACGGTACATTTTATTGAATTGATCTCGTAAGCTCATCCATCACTATCGCAAATAGGAAAGGGCTTAAAGCAGATCCTTAATGTAACCCAACCGTTATCGGAAAATTGGTTGTCACCCCTTCACAAGTGCGGACATTGGTTACTACTCCTTCATACATATCTTTAATTATACTAATGTACTTGAGAGAAACACCTTTCTTCATCATTGTCCACGAGAGAACGTCCCTAGGTACTCTATCGTATGCCTTCTCTAAATCAATAAAAACCATATGCAAATCTTTGTTCCTCTCTCTATATCTTTCAATAAGTTGTTTAAGAAGATGTATAGCTTCCATAGTTGATCTTTCAGGCATAAAACCAAATTGATTCTCCGATATCGTGACAACCTTCCTCAACCTAGACTCAATCACCCTCTCCCAAATATTTTATCATCAATACTCCATAAATTAAATTGGCCATATCTCATATTCCTTGCAACAAAAATAAATTGTTTTTAATTTTTAAGTAAAAGTTTTACCATTTTTTGCAAAAAATGAAAGGTAAAAAAGATAATTTTTATCAGAAGAAATTGGCTGCCGATATTTACCCAAGAAAACGTTTCGTCACTATGCTCATAGCACCAATGTTTTCTGTCCTGATCAAAATCTGACTGGATCCATCTAAGACAGGCTTAAAAAAGGCTTTCTTCAACCGACTTTAGTTTTGATTTCATTCGATCCGAACCCAACCGACTTTAGTTTCTATTTGTAAAGCGTACTCGATACGCAATTACAAATCCCGCCCAATTGAAGCTCAAAAGGCCCGCCAAGTGCCAACGGCCATCCACACGCTTATTAACGGGGAAAGTAAGCCATCGTTCACTCTCTATCTACTCCAAGAACAAGAACCAGAAGAGCGATGTCTCTGGAAGCTCTCGCGGAGCGCATCCTCGTCTTCCCTCTTTCCCCTCGAGAACCAGAGACGATCTGAAATTCTCGGTTCATTCGAACCCCTAATCTCGTCGGCGGCGTCCTTCGTCGTCTGTCGACTCTTGTCGCCGTTCCTGCGAGGCTTCTGCTTCCGTTCCGCTCCGCCTCTCCACGCTCGGAGCTCTGCGATGAGCATCGAATCGAGGCGATTCGTCTCGAGATCTCCTTCGTTGTACACGACTTCTAGGCTGCGGAGCGGCGTCGTATGCTTCTTCTTCCGGAAGGAACCCGATAGGATGGATAATTCCTGGGAAAGTGCGGAGAGGAAGGACGATCGCGTCCCGTTTGATCTCAACCTCACCATCGTGCTCTCTGGGTTTGCCTTCGGAGCGGACACGAGCCAGCCTGTGAGTTTCGCTGTGTTTGCCTGCTTCTTCTTTCGATTTTCATTTTTTCTTTCTCCGGTTTTGGTTTTTGTGGATCTAGTATGCGATTGTTTTGATCTCAGCGTGGTTTCTTTCTCGTTGAGGCAGGAGAACGTGGGGACGCGTGAGATTAATGCCGCGGAGTGCCAGACGGTGTATATCTCCGAGTAAGACAGTTTGATCGTTTACTATTTTCTTTTTTCCCAATCGATTTGTTTTTAGCATACGCACCGCCTAACGGTTGTCTTGACTGTAGTCAAATTCGTGTAGGAAATTCATGATCTATTGTCTCGATCTTCCTTTGGAATGATTTGTACTCAAGTTGTACTCAAGCTAGGTTGTTTCGATTGGTGAATTTTAGGGTTTTTTGTGTTTTAGATTTTTCATGTTCTCTTCAAAGAAGTTCTGGGTTAAGTTAAGTGATCTACTTGTGTTTTCTGTGAAGTTGACACTCTTTTGTAAATTGATTTAGCTGTTAAGAGAGTCTTGGATGCTTTCTTGTTTGTCGATTCTAACCCTTCAAAATATTTATCTGACCAGGCAGTTCCTTCGTGAGGTTTATGATGGGCAGCTATTTATCAATTTGAAAAAGGGTGTGGATTTGCCTGCCATGGATCCCTGGGTTGGTTCCTTTTCTCCTTTATCTTTATTGATTCATTTTGTTGAATCGGAGTTTTCTGTCTAATGGTTTTGGAGAATGTAGACTGGTCTAAAACATTTTCCATCTTTCTTTTATATTGAAGCTGATTTTGAGTTGATCAATATGACTGTGTTAGTAATTTGAGTGAATATTGGATGAGAAGTGTTAAAACTGTTGTGAAACCCAATGATCCTGGAAACTAGACATTGAGCCCTGCTAATTAACCTGGGTCAACATCTGCATTTTGATATCCTAAACAAATAGAATTATCTACCACAATGCACATTAACACCTACTCGGTCTTTGGACATAGAAAAGCACTTTGGATGTAGTGATAGAAGATGAGGAAGAATCTTTACCATCTAGGGTAACTTCAGTAAGGAACTCAGACACTTTTTATGGTCATGAAGATGCTACATCTTTAAGATGCGTGTTTCTTTTTATCATGGCCTCATGTGGACAGTATATTCATCTCTTGATCATTAGAGAAAAATAAGCCATTAACACTGTTTGCTTGAGGTTTTTTGGTCAGTCTTTTTGATCAATTTATGTGGAACTTCTGGGTGGCTCTGGGCTATATAATGTTTTTCTCAAGGAAATGCTATCATGTGAAAATAGTTTCTAACAAATGCATTTCCTACACTCATTGGCAGTTCCAGTAATGTTCCATTTTGAAAATAATGCCACTTCTGATACAAAATTTCCAGGGAACAAGTGATCCTTTTGTAGTCATACAATATGACAATCAGGTTGTGAATAGCATGATGAAATGTGCGTAATTTTCACACTGTTCCTTCTCAGCACTAGCTGGTATGTCAGTGAAACTCAAAATTAGTTTCCTTTTTGAATCAGAATTTTCTGGGTTCTGCAGAATTGCTTATTCACGTGCATGCTATTGGAAACATTTTGTTCTACGTATGTGTAACATGATTTATTGGGTTGCTTATAGTTTACCCTTGCCTTGTAATCTTAAGCTTGATTTTCTTAAACATAAAAGCTTATCATGTTTTTTCTGAAAATTTTGGTCATTAGAGATCAAATTCTCTACCTAGGGTTTGGGGCATCATTGTCTAACTTCATTTTATTATACTATTATAAATGCCTTTATCAAATGTTCTATTATCTATACTAAGAATGCTATTTATTGGATTGAATGTGATATCATGGTCAGTAAAACTGCTATCAGCTGAAGGGTCCATCTTGGCCATAAAAAAAAAGGGGGCACAGTTTCCATTAAAAAAATGGTACACTTGTGATTTGCACCCAACATCACAAATAAATCATGTTGGTCTTTACCATTCTCATGGTATTATATGTTATAAAAGTGTATGGTGCATGTCCATTTGACAGGCCTGAATGAAAGAGAAAACCTAAGTACCTTTTGTTTGGTAGCTTTACATATAGGAGTACATAGCCTTAAGGCTTGATCAGTCTGAATTGGCTTTGTGCTTGACCTGCTCTATACCAGGTTATATGTTGGCATTTTGGTTGAATGGTTAGTGGTTATTGAGTTGGTTGATTATATCTGAGTTGCCAGTCATTATATGTGGATAATATTTTTCTGCCTGTTATGAGAATACACATGCTTGGGCATTTCCAAGAAACTGAAGTTGTATGAGCGTGTAAAATACACAGCTCATGACAGTTAAGTTTACTTCTCTGTTAAAAAAGAAGGTGCTTTTTTCTGATTAATATGCTGTGCATTTTATCAAGGATTGGTTGTTGCCAAAGTATCAAATTTCACATATAATGCACGTTGAATTTATGCACAGAGCAACACATACATAACAGCACATACCATGCACGTACACCAGATACAACTCTCATGATCCAGTGTCATGCAGATCATTTTTAGTTGCCCTTGACTATCTGCACTGTACCCCAATCCCAAGTCTAATAAAACCTATGCATGATTTAGGAAGTTTATGTTTATCAGATGCAGGGATTTGTGTAGATCAGATATTTTCTAACCCCATACAAGGACCACTTGGAGTAGAAGAATATTATGTAGTTGTTTTTAACGATAGGTATGTATTGATAAGATATTTTTCTAGCCCGATACAAGGGCAAGTTGGAGTAGAAGAATATCATATCATTGCTGTTAATAATTGTTACGAGTCAGAAGTGATGGAGGCAAAGCTGATGGTTAAACTACAATTCTTAATTTTCTAAGGAAGGAAGATTATGGGAAATGTTAGCAGTACCCTTTATTACACTGCATCCAAAGCACTCAGTGTCTAAAAGGGCTGCAATTTGATTTTGATTAATATTTAGTCATCGTTTAGTATTTCTATGATGACTAATAGTGTTTTCTTTGCTCCTCATCCAACAAGTACTATTATAAGTAGTACAACTACACAATGGTGGGGTAAAAAAAATAGAAAACTATGTCGGTGTGTACACTGTGTCGTGTTCAATTAAAACATGCATGAAAGTGTGAATGACACAATATGATGTTCAACAACAACTAGTTATAATCCCTGAAACTTGAACAATGTATGCAAGTGTGTTGCGAGCATACTTTAATTTTGATGAGAGAATCGAGAACGTCCCTCGTTTTCAACAAGCAGTTTGATAACAGTTAGTATGAGACAAAACTATGCAAAATGAGATAAATAACACCACTACACAACGATGGGGTAAAAATACAAAATTTGCTTGTAATAGAAAGTTATGTTGATATTTATTTGGTCAAGAAACAATGTTTTTCTACTAGTATTCTGGTGATGATTACTATTAGAGATTGACCCAACGAAATGAGAGAAATAGAAGAGCTACAAAGTGGCTTGGTAAAGATACAAACCTATCCTAGTGAGAAAACAATAACACAACATTCACAATGGCATCTTGAACAACATGATATGTGAAAATGTGGGTGTCAAGATATGATGGTTAGTTACTTATGTTCCCATAAACTAACAATATAACAGCTGTGACTTTTTACTATACTTTGATTCGTTTGAGCAAACTGAGTGGGCCTCTCATTTCCAAGAACAAGGAAAATCCCATCCAGAAAGACAAATTGCACGACTACATAATGGTGGGTTAAAAAGATCAAACTACCTCTGAAATATATTTCTATGTCGATTTATACATGTTGTCGTCTTCAACAATAAGAAGCATAGTTGTACATATCGTACGATACTTATTGTTACTTTTGTGTTTTGCGATATGATACACATTCATATTGCAATATGAGCGTGTATCATATCCGTATCGGTTGTTTCATACGATACACCCATGTATCGTACTATATTGTGCAATATAATATATATCACGATACAATGTCGGCGCACTTAAAAAAGGCCAAAAGTTTTTTTTTCTTTTTTGGTTTAAAAGGGCTCTTGAGGGCCGAGTTCTTCATATGTCTAGAGTTTGTTAGAAGGGAACCCACACAACCTAAGTTTTGTGAGATTGATTTGTGGGCCGATTCGTGCGCAAGAGCGAGGGTTTTTGTGATTTTATCAAGAGTGCATTTTCACCATTTTCTGAATCATGAAAGTGCGATAAAGTACAAAATATTTATTCTTTGTTTTTTATTGAGTGTTTTTGGGGAAATGTGTGTTTGGTGCTTATTTTTTGCTTCTTATTGAGTTTTTTAATTGGTTTTATTTTATTTTAGATCCTTCAATGTCGTCTTCACGTTCATATCATATTAGAGATGATCCTGCATGGCAATACTGCAGAAGCATTGATGATGTAACACAACTAGGGTTGCCATTGAATTTGAGATGTTTGTTTTGTGGTGCTATTATTAGAGGTGGGTTGCATAGATTTAAGCAACATATTGTAGGTCAAGATCAAAATGTATGTCCATGTAATTCTCGATCTATTCCTGTAACTTTTTGTGTTGATGTTATTGCTGAAATAAAAGTAATTCGAAGAATTTTGAAAAAATGCAAAGATGAATGACTTCCAAAAATTGCTCAAGATTCTGAAAATGATGATGATGATGATGATGACCTACTTGCTAAAAAAAATGACCCAATATAAAATGATCATTGAGCAACATTTGGATGCAGAACTCAAGAAATACTATCCTGATGTTTGACAAATAGGCTCTAGAAGATAGTTTAGTTTTAGGATCTTTATAGTTTAGAACTTTAGGGATAATGATTGGCATGCAAAACGATGGTTAAATGTTATGTTTTTAGTTGTCACGAACTCTCATTGGTTAAATGTAAGACTTTAATTGTGTTTAAAATCTAAATTATGTAGTTGTCTTTTATTTACATTGTCACTTATGAGTTGCATGGTTATTAATTTAAATTATGTAGTTGCCTTTATATGTGAATTTATGGTTGCATTTTTTGCAATTCATCATTGTTTCATATGATATGCTTTTGTTATAATTTATGCTAAATATTTTTGATTTTCTGCATTTTGTTTGAAATTTTTGATTTTTTTATTAAAAATTTAAGATACTATACAATACAGTGTTACTTTGGGCCCGATCGATACGAGTAACGATATGATACTTATAACCTTGTTAAGAAGTGTGAAAGTGTAAATGACAAGATATGATGTTAAGCAACAAGTGCTATTGTAATGACTATTATTAGAGGTATACCCTACGAAATAAAAAAACAGAAGAGCTATACAGTAGCGGGGTAAAAAGACAAACCTACTCCTGAAGAAAGAGATAAATAGTATGATTACCCAATGTTAGGGTAAAAAGATAAAACTACCCTTGAAATTGATTTCTATACTAATGTATTCATCGTGTCTTGTTAAAAAAGAATAAGTGTGGAAGTGTGAACAACATGATTGATGTTCAACAATAAGTACGTTGGTGATGGCTGTTATTAAAGATTGACCTCACAAAATGTGAGAAATAGAAGAACTACAAAGTAGCAAGGTAAAAAGACAAACATACCCCTACACGAGAAAATGTTAACAAGTTATTCGTGCACAATCTTCAACAAGATGAAATGTAAAAGTTCGAGGGACAAGATACGATGTATAATTATTTATAATCACTGGAACTCTAAGAACGTATGCAAGTGGGTTACGAGCATACTTTAATTTTGATTAACCAACAATAACGTCTCTCGTCTTAAACAAGTAGTTTCTTATAAGTTAGTGTGATACAAGTTTGAGTAGAAGAATATCATATCATTTATGTTAATGATTTTATGGGTCAAAAGTGATGGAGGCAAAGCCGATGGTTAAATTGCAATTCTTAGTTTTCTACGGAAAAAAGATTATGGGAAATGTTAGCAGTACCCTTTTTACAGTGCATCGAAACACTCATTGTCTAAAAGGGCTGCAATTTGATTTTGACTGATATTTAGTCATTGTTTAGTACTTCTATGATGACTAATAGTGTTTTCTTTGCCCCTCATCTAACAAGTATTGTTATAAGTAGCACAACTACACAATGATGGGTTGAAAAGTGAAAACTACTTATTAAATAGAAAACTATGTCTGTGTGTACCATGTGTCGTGTTTAATTAGAACATACATGAAAGTGTGAATGACACAATATGATCTTCCGCAACAATTGTGTTGCTGATAGCCATTGTTAGAAGTAAGAGAGGTACACGGTGGTGGACTAAAAAGGCAAAGCTACCCTTATGTGATAGAACAACATCATGACATTTGTAATGCCATCTACTACAAAATCAAATGTGAAAGTGTGAGTGACAAGATCCGATGTTCGGGCATTAATAATTTTTGAAACTCTTACAATATAACGCGTCTCGTCTTTTATGAAGGAACAAAGAACCATGTTTGAGCATACACTAATTTTGAAGAAGGAACCCAAAACGTCTATCATCTTTATCAAGTAGTGTGATAACAGTTATTATGAGACAAAACTATGTGAAAGGAGATAAATAGCACCACTACACATTATCGGGGGAAAAGACCAAGTTACCTTTATAATAGAAACCTTTGTCGATTTTTATTTGTTCAAGTTCTAATGTTCTGCAGCAAGTATTTAGCTGATTATTAATATCAGAGATTGACCCAACAAAATGGGGGCAATAACAGAGTTACCAAGTGGCTTGGTAAAGATACTAACCTATCCAAGTTTGAGAAGATAATAATACGACATTCACACTACCTTCTTGAATAACAAGATATGTGAAAATGTGGGTGTTAAGATACGATGTTTAGTTATTTATGTTCCCATAAACTAACAGTATAAGACATGTGACTTTTTACCATACTTTGATTCGATTGAGCAAACTAAATGGGTCTCTTGTCTCGAAGAAGTGCTTTTATAATTTCTAGTCTGAGAAGAGCCCTTGCAGGAAGAGATTAATTGCACGACTACACATTAGTGGGGTAAAAAAGCAAAACTACCTCTGAAATATATTCTTTGTCGATATATACATGGTGTCTTGTTCAACAATAAGTGTGGAAGTGTGAATGACACGATAAGATGTTTAACAATAAGTAATATTGTGATTGCTACTACTAGCGGCATACCATTCAAAATCAGAAAAATAGGAGAGATACACAGTAGCGGAGTAAAAACAAAACTTACCCTTGTATTACAAATCAATAACAAGCCATGCATAATGCCATTGAATGGTCACTTGTCTCCAACAAGTACTTTGATTATAAATAGCACGATTCCACAATTGTGGGGTAAAAAGACCAAACTACTCATAAAATTGATTTCAATATTGATACTTACATCATGTCGTGGGCAATTAGAAGTGTGGAAGGGTGAATGACAAGATAGATGTTAAACAATAATTACGTTCGTGATGACTGTTTTTAAAGATTGACCACACGAAATGTTTGAAGGAGGATATATGTAAGGTGATGGGGTAAGAAAACAAACCTACCCCTATGTTAGAAATTATTAACAAGGCATTCATGATGCAATCTTTAACAAGATGGAATGCGAAAGTGTGAGTGACAAGATATGATATATAGTTACTTACAGTTTCTGAAACTCGAACAACGAATGCAAGTGGGTTATATGCATACTTTAATTTTGAAGAGGGGATCTAGAACGTTTCATCTTCAACAAGTCGTTTAATAACTATTAGTTTTATGCAAAACTATGTGAATGGAGATAAATAGGACTACAACACAATGACAGGGTAAAAAGATAAAATTTCACTTGAAATAGAGAGCTTTGTTGATGTTTATTTGGTCATGATAAGATGTTCTGCTATAAGTATTATAGTGATTATTATTATTAGAGATTGACCCAACAAAATGGAAGAAATAGAAGCGGTACAAAGTGGCTTGATAAATATACAAACCTACCCTGCTTCGAAAAGACTATAACATGATATTCACAAAGCCGTCTTCAACAACATGGTATTTGAAAATATGAGTGTCAATATACGTTGTTCAGTTCCCTATAATCCCAAAAATCAATAATATAATTTTTTTGAGCGAAATGTGCGGGCCTCTCTTCTCCAAGCTGTGCTTTTATAATTGTTAGTATAAGAAAAGCCCCTTCAAAAAGCGAAATTACATGACTATACATTGGTGGGGGTAAAAAGACAAAACTACCTCTAATGAATGTTGTTTGAGTTTGACAAAACGAAATGTGAGAAACAGGAGAGCAACAATGTGGCGGGGTAAAAAGGCGAACCTACTACCATGTGAGAAAACATTAACAAGGCATTCATGATGCAATCTTCAACAAGATGAAATATGAAAGTGTGAGTGACAAGATATGATGTATATTGATTATCCTTGCAACTCTAACAACGTTTCCATGCGTGTTGCAGGCCTACTTTCATTTTGATGAGGGAATAAAAAATGTCTCATCTTCAATAAGTTGTTTGATAACAATTAGTTTGAGACAAAACTATGCAAAAGGAGATAAATAACACTAATACACAATGATAGGGTAAAAATACAAAATTACACTGAATATAGAAACCTATGTTGATATTTATTTAGTCAAGGTACAATGTTCTGCAACTAGTATTCTTGTGATGATTACTATTAGAGATTGACCCAACGAAATGAGAGAAATAAAAGAGCTATAAAGTGGCTTGGTAAATATACAAACCTATCCTAATGTGAGAAGACAATAACACGACATTCACAATGCCATATGGAATAAGCTGATATGTGAAAATGTGGGTGTCAATATACGATGTTTAGTTACTTATATTCTTATAAGCTAACAATATAACACGTGTGAGTTTTTACCATACTTTGATTCGTTTCAGCGAACTAAGTGGTGATCTTGTCTCCAAAAAGTGCTTTTACAAGTGTTAGTATGTGAAAAGCCCATTCACAAAGAGATTAAGTGCACGACTACACGTTAGTGGGGTAAAAGGCAAAACTACCTCTAAAATATATTTCTATGTCTCTTGTTCAACAATAAGAAGTACGGAACTGTGAATGACAGGATAAGATGTTCAACAACAAGTAATATGGTGATTGTTACTACTATCCGCACGCCGTTCGAAATCAGAAAAGTAGGAGAGCTACAAAGTAGCGGGGTAAAAACAAAACTTACCCTTGTACGACAAATCAATAACAAGCCATGCGTAATTGCACTGAATGGCCACTCGTCTCCAACAAGGACTCCGGTGATAAATAAGACGTTTTCACAATAGTGGGGTAAAAAAACAAAAGTACCCATAAAATTGATTTCAATATCGATATTTACATTATGCCATGTTCAATTAGAAGAAGTGTGGAAGGGTGAATGGCAAGATAGATGATAAACAACAAGTACGTTGGTGATGACTTTTGTTAGAGATTGACTACACAGAATATGAGAAAGAGGAGAGATGCAAGGTGCCAGGGTGAAATTGATTTCTATACTAATGTATTTGTCGTGTCGTGTTCAATGAGATATGATGTTAAGCTACAAGTGCTATTGCTATGACTATTATTAGAGGTATACCCTACGAAATCAAAAAATCGAAGGGCTATACATTAGCGCGGTAAAAAGATAAACCTACCCTTTTAGAAAGAGATAAGTAGTATGACTATCCAATATTGGGGTAAAACGATAAAACTACCCTTGAAATTGATTTCTATACTAATGTATTCATCGTGTCGTGTTGAACAAGAATACGTGTGGAAGTGTGAACGACACGATTGATGTTCAACACCAAGTACGTTGGTGATGGCTGTTATCAGAGATTGACCTCACGAAATGTGAGAAATAGGAGAACTACAAAGGAATAGGGTAAAAAGACAAACATATCCCTACATGAGAAAACACTAACAAGTTATTTGTCCGCAATCTTCAACAAGATGGAATGTACAAGTGCGAGTGACAAGATACGATGTATAGTTTGCATATAATCCTTGAAACTCTAACAACATATGCAAGTTGGTTACGAGCATACTTCAATTTCTATTAACCAACCGATAACGTGTCTAGTCTTCAACAAGTAGTTTGATATAAGTTAGTATGATACAAGTTGGAATTGAAGAATATCATATCGTTGATGCTAATGATTGTTATGTCAAAAGTGATGATGGCAAAACTGATGGTTAAATTGTAATTCCAAGTTTTTTTACGGAAAGCAGATTATGGGAAATTTTTGGAGTACCCTTTGTTATGGTGCATCCAAAGCACTCATTTTCCAAAAGGGCAGCATTTTGATTTTGATTGATATTTAGTGATTATTTAGTATTTCTATGATGACTAAGAGGGTTTTCTTTGCCCCTCATCCAACAAGTACTATTATAAGTAGCATAACTACACAATGGTGGGGTGAAAAGTGAAAACTACTCATGAAATAGAAAACTATGTTGTGTTTAATTAGAACATGCGTGAAAGTATGAATGACACAAAATGATCTTCAGTCACTACTATGTTGCTTATAGCCATTTTTAGAGATTGATCGTACAAAATGGGAGAAGAGAGATACACGGTGGTGGGGTAAAAAGACCAAGCTACCCTTATGTGACAAAACAACATCATGACATTTATAATGCCATCTACTACAAAATCAAATGTGAAAGTATGAGTCACAAGATCCGATGTTCAGTCACTAATAATTTCTTAAACTCTTACAGTATAACGCATCTCATCTTCGAGGAAGGAACCGAGAACAATGTTTGAGCATACACTAATTTTGAAACAAGAACCAAGAACGTCTATCGCTCTTAACAAATAGTGTGATAACAGTTATTATGAGACAAAACTTTGTGAAAGGAGATAAATAGCACCACTACACATTATCGGCAAAAAAGACCAAATTACCTTTGTAATAGAAACCTTTGTCGATTTTTATTTGTTCAAGTTCCAATGTTCTGCAACAAGTATTTTGCTGATTATTAATATGCGGGATTGACCCAACAAAATGGGAGCAATAACAGAGTTACAAAGTGGCTTGGTAAAGATACTAACCTATCCAAGTTTGAGAAGATAATAATACGACATTCATATTACCTTAAACAACATGATATCTGAAAATGTGGGTGTCAAGATGCGATGTTTAGTTATTTATGTTCCCATAAACTAACAATATAGCACGTGTGACGTTTTACCATACTTTGATTCCATTGAGCAAACTAAATCAGACTCGAAGAAGTGCTTTTATAATTGCTAGTATGAGGAGAGCCCCTGCAGAAAGAGATTAATTGCACGACTACATATTAGTGGGGTAAAAAGGCAAAAGTACCTCTGTATTATATTCTTTATCGACATATACATGGTGTCTTGTTGAACAATAAGTGTGAAAGTGTGAATGACAAGATAAGGTGTTCAACAAGTAATATGGTGATTGCTACTACCTGCGGCATACTGTTTGAAATAAAAAAATAATAGAGCTATATAGTTGCAGGGTAAATACCAAACTTACACTTTATGACAAATCAATAAAATGCCATGCATAATTCCATGGAATGGCCACGTGTCACCAACAAGTACTCTAATGATAAATAGCACAATTCCATAATGTTGTGATAAAAGTACAAAACTACCAATAAAATTGATTTCAATATCGATATTTACATCATGTCGTGTTCAATTTGAAGAAGTGTGGAAGGGTGAATGAGAAGATATGATGTTAACCAACAAGTGCTATTATAATGACTATTGTTAGAGGTATACACTACAAAATCAGAAAATAGAATAGCTATACCATACCGGGGTAAAAAGACAAACCTACCCTGACAGAAATAGATAAATGGCATGACTACCCAATGTTGGGTTAAAAAGATAAAACTACCGTTGAAATTGATTTCTATACTAATGTATTCGTCGTGTCTTATTCAACAAGAATAAGTATTGAAGTGTGAACATGATTGATGTTCAACAATAAGTACGTTGGTGATGGCTGTTATTAGAGATTGACCTCACGAAATGTGAGAAGCAGGAGAACTACAAAGTAGCACGGTAAAAGGCAAACATACCCCTACGTGAGAAAACGTTAACAGGTTATTTGTGTGCAATATTCAATATGATGAAATGTTAAGGTGCGAGTGGCAAGATACGATGTATAGTTACTTATAATCCCTAAAACTCTAACAAGGTGTGCAAGTGGGTTAAAAACATACTTTAGTTTTGATTGACCATCAGATAACGTCTCTAGTCTTCAACAAGTAGTTTAATATAAGTTAGTTCAATACAAGTTGGAGTAGAAGAATATCATATCATTGATGGTGATGATTTTTTGGGTCAAAAGTGATGGAGGCGAAGCGTCTGGTTAAATTGCAATTCTTAGTTTTCTACAGAAAGAAGATTATGGGAAATGTTATCAGTACCCATTGTTACAACGCATCCAAAGCACTCATTATCTAAAAGGGGTACAATTTGATTTTGGTTGATATTTAGTCATTGTTCATTACTTCTATGATGAGTAATAGTGTTTTCTTTCCTCTCATCCCACAAGTATTTTGTAAGTAGCACAACTACACAATGGTGGGGTAAAACTGGGAAAACTACTCATGAAATAGAAAACTTTGTCGGTGTGTACCATGTGTCGTGTTTAATTAGAACATGTGTGAAAGTGTGAATGACACAATACGATCTTTAGCAACAACTATGTTACTAATAGCCATTGTTAGAGATTGATCGTACAAAATGGGAGAAGTAAGAGAGCAGCACAATGGTGGGGTTAGAAGACAAAGCTACCCTTATGTGACAAAACAACCTCATGACATTTATAATGCCATCTACTTCAAAATCAAATGTGAAAGTGTGAATGACAAGATCCGATGTTTGGTCATTAAAATTTTTTGAGAGTCTTACAATATAACGTGTCTCGTCTTTCATGAAGGAACAAAGAACCATGTTTGAGCACATGCTAATTTTGAAGAAGGAACCGAGAACGTCTATCGTCTTTATCAAGTAGTGTGATAACATTTATTAAGAGATAAAACTATGTTAAGGGAGATAAATAGCACCACTACACTTTAACAGGGTAAAAAGACAAAATTACCCTTGTAATTAGAAACCTTTGCTGATATTTATTTGATAAAGTTCCAATGTTCTGCAACAAGTATTCTGCTAATTATTAATATTAGAGATTGACCCAACAAAATGAGAGCAATATTAGAGCTATAAAGTGGCTTGGTAAAGATACAAACCTATCCTAGTTTGAGAAGACAATAACATGACATTCACAATGCCATCTTGAACTACATGATATGTGAAAAAGTGGGCGTCAATATACAATGTTTAGTTAATTATATTCTCATAAATTAACAGTATAACACTTGTGACTTTTTACCATACTTTGATTCGTTTGAGCAAACTGAATTGGCCTCTCATCTCCAAGAAGAGAGAAAATCCATGCAGATAGTTATAAATTGCATCACTACACAATGGTGGGTTAAAAAGTCCATACTACCTCTGAAATTGATTTCTATGTTGAGTTATACATGTTGTCGTCTTCAACATTAAGAAGTGAGTGTGAATGACTAGATATGATGTTAATCAACGAGTACTTTGGTGATGACTATTTTTAGAGGTACACCCTACAAATTAGAAAAATAGAAGAGCTACACAGTAGCAGGACAAAAAGACAAACCTGCTCGGCAGAAAGTGGTAAACCATACGACCACCCAATGGTGGGATAAAAAGACAAAACTACCTATGAAATTGATTTCTAAGTTGATATTTTCATCGTGTCGTGTTGAATAAAATGATCTTCATCAACAACTATGTCGCTTAATGCCATTGTTAGAGATTTTTCTTATGAAATGAGAGAAGAGAGATACACAATAGTGGGGTAAAAAGACAAGGCTACCCTTTTGTGATAGAACAACATCATGACATTTATATTGCCATCTACTACAAAATCAAATATGAAAGTTTCAGTGACAAGATCTGATGTTCGGTCACCAATAATTTCTTAAACTCTTACAGTATAACGCATGGCGTCTTTGAGGAAAGAATAAAGAACGATGTTTGAGCATACTCTAATTTTAAAGATGGAACCGAGAACATCTATCGTCTTTAACAAATAGTGTTATAACAATTATTATGAGACAAAACTATGTGAAAGGTGATGAACATCACCACTGCACTTTAACGACGTAAAAAGATCAAATTACCTTTGTAATTGAAACCTTTGTCGATATATCTTTGGTCAAGTTCCAATGTTTTGCAACAAGTATTCTGCTTGTTAGTAATATCAAATATTGACCCAACAAAATGGGAGCACTAACAGAGCTACAAAGTGGCTTGGTAAAGATATACACCTATCCTTGTTTGAGAAGACAATAACACAACATTCACAATGCCATCTTGAACAACATGATATGTGAAAATGTGGGTGTCAAGATATGATGTTTAGTTACTTATATTCCCATAAACTAACAATATAGCGCGTGTGACTTTTTACCATACTTTGATTCTTTTGAGCGAACTAAGTGGGGTTCCTGTCTCCAAGAAGTGCTTTTATAACTGGTAGTGTGAGAAAAGCCCCCGTAGAAAGCGATTAATTGCTCGACTACGCATTAGTGGGGTGAAAGGGAAAAACTACCTCTGAAGTATATTTCGATGTCGATATATGCATGGTGTTTTGTTCAACAATAAGTGTGGAAGTGTGAATTATAGGATAAGATGTTCAACAACAGGTACTATAGTGATTGCTACATCTAGTGGCATACCGTTAGGAATAAAAAAAGTAGGAGAGCTACACAGTAGTGGGGTAAAAACAAAACTTGACCTTGTATGACAAATCAATAACAAGCCATGCATAATGCCACCTATGGTCACTTGTCTTCGACAAGTACTTTCATGATAAATAGAACGTTTTCACAATGGTGGGGTAAAAAAAACAAAAGTACCCATAAAATTGATTTCAATATCGATATTTACATCATGCCATGTTGACTTTTTACCATACTTTGATTCGTTTGAGCAAACTAAATGGTATTCTTGTCTCCAAGAGGTGTTTTTATAACTGCTAGTATGAGAAAAGCCCCTGCAGAAAGAGATTTATTGCACGACTACACATTAGTGGGCTAAAAAGGCAAAACTACCTTTGAAATATATTTTTGTCGATATATATATGGTGTCTTGTTCAACAATAAGAAGTGTGAAAGTGTGAACGACACAATAAGATGTTAAAGGAGTGTGATAACACCTATTAAGAGACAAAACTATGTGAAAGGAGATAAATTGCACCACTACACATTAACAGGGTAAAAAGACAAAATTACCCTTGTAATTAGAACCCTTTATTGATATTTATTTGATCAAGTTCCAATGTTCTGCAACAAGTATTCTGCTGATTATTAATATTAGAGATTGACCCAACGAAATGGGAGCAATATATCAGAGCTACAAAGTGGCTTGGTAAATATGCAAACCTATCATAGTTTGAGAAGACAATAACATGACATTCACAATGCCATCTTGAACAACATGATATGTGAGAAAGTGGGTGTCAATATACGATGTTTAGTTAATTATATTCTCATAAACTAACAATATAACACATGTGACCTTTTGCCATACTTTGATTCGTTTGAGCAAAATGAGTGGGCCTCTCATCTCCATGAAGAGTGAAAACCCATGCATATAGCTATAAATTGCATCACTACACAATGGTGGGTTAAAAAGTTCATGCTACCTCTGAAATTGAGTTGTATGTTGAGTTATACATGTTGTAGTCTTCAACAATAAGAAGTGTGAAAGTGTGAGGGACAAGATATGATGTTAAACAACAAGTACTGTAGTGATGACTATTTTTAGAGGTATACCCTACAAAATAAAAAAAATAAAAGAGCTACCCAACAGCAGGATAAAAAGGCAAACCTACCTTGCAGATAAAAGTAAACCATACAACTACCCAGTGGTCGGATAAAAAAATAAAACTACCTCTGAAATTGATTTCTGAGTTGATGTTTTCATCGTGTCGTGTTCAACAAGAATAAGTGTGGAAGTGTGAAGGGCATGATTGATGCTCAATAATAATTACGTTGGTGATAGTTGTTATTAGAGTTTGACCTCACGAAATGTGAGAAATAGGAGAACTACAAAGTAATATAGTAAAAAGACAAACGTACCCATACATGGGAAAATGTTAACATGTTATTCGTGCGCAATTTCAACAAGATGGAATGTGTAAGTGCGAGTGACAAGATACAATGTATGGTTATTTATAATCCCTCAGATTCTAACAACGTACGAAAGTGAGTTACGAGCATACTTTAATTTCGATGAAGCCACCTCAAACGTCTCTCCTCCTCAACAAGTAGTTTGCTAAAGTTAGTGTGATACAAGTTGGAGTAGGTGAATATCATACCATTGTTGTTAATGATTGTTATGGGTCAAAAGTGATGGTGGCAAAGCAGTTGGTTAAATTGTAATTCTGAGTTTTGTAAGGATGGAAGATTCTGGGAAATGTTAGCAGTGCCCTTTATTACAGTCCTTCCAAAGCACTCATTGTCTTAAATTTCTGCGGTTTGATTTTGACTCATATTTAGTCATTGTTTAGTATTTCTATGATGGCTAATTGTGTTCTCTTTACCCCTCATACAACAAGTACTAGTATAAGTGGCACAAGTACACAATGGTGAGGGTAAAAAGGGAAAACTAGCCATGAAGTCGAAAACTATGTCGTTGTGTACACTATTCATGTTTAATTAGAACACGCGTGAAAGTGTGAATGACACAATATGATGTTGAACAACAACTATGTTGGTGATGGCCATTGTTAGAGATTGATTGGTCGAAATGAGAGAAATTGGAGAGGTACACCGTGGTAGGGTAAAAAGACAAACCTACCCTTATGTGACGAAACAACATGATTTTTATAATACCAGGAAGAGGGAGTCTCACCTAGTAACATTTAAAAGTGGAGTTAATACGAGTCAGATAGATTTTTTCCTACTTAGAAAGAGAGATAGGGGTTGTTGCATCGATTGTAAGGTTATACCAGGAGAAAGTGTAGCTACACAACATAGAGTCTTAATTTTAGATCTTAGAATTAGACAAAGCCGCAAAAGGGATAGACATAGGATAGATCCTAGAATTAAGTGGTGGGCACTGAAAGGAGCTAAACAAGGAATGTTTGTAGAGCAGGTAGTTAAGGAAGTTGATTGGTGTCTCGAGGAGGATTCGGAATCAATGTGGAATAAGATAGCGGGTGGTATGAGAAAAGTAGCTAAGGAGGTATTGGGTGAGTCTAAAGGCGGTGCACCACTAGGTAAGGATACATCATGGTGGAACGAGGATGTCAAATTAGCTATTAGGGTTAAAAGAGAGTGTTATAGAAATCTAAGTAAGAGTCGTGATAATGAGAATTTGGAGAAGTATATGATAGCAAAGAAGGAAGCTAAAAAAGTTGTTCGAAACGCGAGGGTTAAGGTATATAAGGAGGTTTATGACAAGTTGGATACCAAAGAAGGCGAGAAGAATATTTATAGGCTTGCAAAGATGAGAGATAGGAAATCGAAGGATTTGGGTATGGTTAGATGTATCAAAGATGAAACGCAAAGGGTTTTAGTCAAAGATGAGGAGATTAAGGAGAGATGGAAAGATTATTTTGATAAGCTATTTAATGATAGTCATGCTCAAGATCTTGGAGACTTCTCCATTCCTTTTCATGAGATAAATCGTGACTTCATGCGCAAGATTCAAAAGAAAGAAATTGCAGAGGCTTTGAAAAAAATGAAATCAAGAAGGGCAGTTGGCCCAGATGGTATACCTATCGAGGCTTGGAAATGCTTGGGAGAGAAAGGTTTAGAATGGTTGACAAATCTTTTTAACTTGATTTGGCGAACAAATAAGATGCCTAATGAGTGGAGGAAGAGTACTTTGGTGCCTTTATATAAGAATAAGGGTGATATACAAGATTGCACAAACTATCGTGGTATAAAACTCATGAGTCATACTATGAAACTTTGGGAGAGGGTGATTGAGTCTAGGTTGAGGAAGGTTGTCATGATATCGGAGAATCAATTTGGTTTTATGCCTGGAAGATCAACTATGGAAGCTATACATCTTCTTAGACAACTTATTGAAAGATATAGAGAGAGGAACAAAGATTTGCATATGGTTTTTATTGATTTAGAGAAGGCATACGATAGAGTACCTAGGGACGTTCTCTGGTGGACAATGATGAAGAAAGGTGTTTCTCTCAAGTACATTAGTATAATTAAAGATATGTATGAAGGAGTAGTAACCAATGTCCGCACTTGTGGAGGGGTGACAACCAATTTTCCGATAACGGTTGGGTTACATCAAGGATCTGCTTTAAGCCCTTTCCTATTTGCGATAGTGATGGATGAGCTTACGAGATCAATTCAAGAAAATGTACCGTGGTGTATGTTGTTTGCTGATGATATTGTTTTGATTGATGAGTCTAGAGCTGGGGTTAATGCTAAGTTAGAATTATGGAGACAAACATTGGAAGCTAGAGGTTTTAAGTTGAGTAAGAGTAAGACTGAATATATGGAATGTCGGTTTAGTAAGCAACGAAGTAGTGATGAGAGTGTAGTGAAGCTTGGTGAGCAAGATATACCGGTGAATGATTATTTCAAATATTTGGGATCCATCATTCAAAAGTATGGAGAAATTGATGGAGATGTAAATCATAGGATAAAGGTTGGGTGGATGAAATGGAAAAGTGCTACTGGAGTGCTGTGCGATCGTAGAATGCCATTGCGGTTGAAGGGAAAGTTTTATAGGACGACTATTAGACCCGCTTTACTATATGGTACGGAATGTTGGGCTGCCAAGAGACATCATATTCAAAAAATGAGTGTAGCTGAGATGCAGATGCTTAGATGGATGTGTGGAAATACAATAAAAGATAAGATTCGGAACGAAGAGATACGTAAGAAGGTAGGTGTTGCACCCATTGAGAATAAGATGCGAGAGAATCGTTTACGGTGGTTTGGACATATTCGGCGAAGGCCTAATGATGCTCCAGTTAGAAGGTTGGAGAAATGGGAAAATATATTAGTTAAAAGAGGTAGGGGTAGGCCTAGGAAGACTTGGATGGAGATGATAGGAAAGGATATGAATGCTTTGAACCTCACCGAGGACATGGCGTTGGATAGAAATGATTGGAGGAAAAGGATTCATGTGGAAGACCCAAAATGAATTTCTTTTTTGGTTCATATCGCTGACCCCAATTGTTTTGGGATGAAGGCGTAGTTGTTGTTGTTGTTGTTGTTGTAGACATTGGAAGCAAGAGGTTTTAAGTTGAGTAAGAGTAAGACAGAATACATGGAATGTCGATTTAGTAAGCAACGAAATAGAGATGGGAGTGTAGTGAAGCTTGGTGAGCAAGAAATACCGGTGGATGATTCTTTCAAATATTTGGGATCTATCATTCAAAAGTATGGAGAAATTGATAGAGATGTAAATCATAGGATAAAGGTTGGGTGGATGAAATGGAAGAGTGCAACTAGAGTGTTGTGCGATCGTAGAATGCCATTGAGGTTGAAGGGAAAGTTTTATAGGACAACTATTAGGCCCGCTTTACTATATGGTACGGAATGTTGGGCTGCCAAAAGACATCATATTCAAAAAATGAGTGTAGCTCAGATGCGTATGCTGAGATGGATGTGTGGAAATACAATAAAAGATAAGATTCGAAACGAGGAGATACATAAGAAGGTAGGCGTTGCACCCATTGAAAATAAGATGAGAGAGAATCGTTTATGGTGGTTTGGACATATTCGACGAAGGCCTAATGATGCTCCAGTTAGAAGGATGGAGAAATGGGAAAATATATTAGTTAAAAGAGGTCGGGGTAGGCCTAGGAAGACATGGATGGAGGTGATAGGAAATGATATGAATGCTTTGAACCTCACCGAGGACATGGCATTGGATAAAAATGAATGGAGGAGAAGGATTCATGTGGAAGACCCAGAATGATTTTCTTTGTTGGTTCATATCGCCGACCCCAATTGTTTTGGGATGAAGGCGTAGTTGTTGTTGTTGTTGTTGTTGTTGTAGTGGTCATGAGGCTGCTGTGAAAGTCGGCAGCGATGTTAGTCACCGATGTTGGGTGACTCTGATACCATGTTAAAGTCGGCTAGGGTGACTGCCTTAAAATAGAAAAAGAGAGAGAGAGAGAGAGAGTCGTATATTGCTAATTAGGTCTAATCTCACTTAAATAGCGAGATTAGACTAAAACACCTTATTTATAATAATGCCCCTGACCTCTTGAGAGATTAGACTAAAACACCTTACTGAACTACCCATATATAACGGTGACTGCTTCTCAACACCCATAAACTAACAATATAACACGTGTGAATTTTTACCATACTTCGATTCATTTGAGCAATCTAAATGGGGTTCTTGTCTCCAGGAAGTGCTTTTATGACCGGTAGTTTGAGAAAAAGCCCTTGCAGAAAGAGATTAATTGCACGACTACATATTAGTGGGGTAAAGAGCGCTTTTATGATTGCTAGTATAAGAAAAGTCCCTGCAAAAAGCGAAATTGCATGAGTGCACATTGGTGGGGGTAAAAAGATAAAATTACCTCTAATGAATGTTGTTTGAGTGTGACAAAACGAAATGTGAGAAACAAGAGAGCTACAATGTGGCAGGGTAAAAAGGCAAACCTACTACTCTGTGAGAAAACATTAACAAGGCATTCATGATGCAATCTTCAACAAGATGAAAGTGTGAGTGACAAGATATGATGTATAGTTATTGATAATCCTTGAAACTCTGACAACGTATCCATGCGTGTTGCGAGCATACTTTAATTTTGATAAGGGAATCGAGAACCTCTCTTGTCTTCAATAAGTAGTTTGATGACAATTAGTATGAGACAAAACTATGCAAAATGAGATAAATAACACCAATACACAATGATTTGATAAAAATACCAAATTACACTGAAAATTGAAAGCTATATTGATATTTATTTGGTCAAGATATGATGCTCTGCAACTAGTATTTTGTTAATGATTACTATTAGAGATTGACCCTACAAAATGAGAAATAAAAGAGCTACAAAGTGGTTTGGTAAACATACGAACCTATCCTAGTGTCAGAAGGCAGAATAACACGACATTAACAATGCCATCTTGAATAAGATGATATGTGAAAATGTGGGCGTCAAGATACGATGTTTAGTTACTTATATTTCCGTAAACTAACAATATAACAGGTGTGGCTTTTTACCATACTTTGATTCGTGTGAGCAATATGAGTGGGCCTCTCGTCTCCAAGAAGAACAAAAAGCCCATGCAGAAAGAAATAAATTGCACTACTACACATTGGTAGGTTAAAAAGACCAAACTACCTCTGAAATTAATTTATATGTCGATTTATACATGCTGTTGTGTTCAACAATAAGAAGTGTGAAAGTGTAAATGACAAGATATGATGTTAAGCAACAAGTGATATCGTAATGACTATTATTAGAGGTATAACCTACGAAATCAGGGAATAGAACAACTATACCATAACAAGGTAAAAAGACAAACTTGCCCCTACAGAAAGAGATAAATAGTATGCCTACCCAATATAGGGGTAACACGATAAAACTACCCATGAAATTTAATTCTATACTTAAGTATTTGTCGTGTCGTGTTCAACAAGAATAGATACGGAAGTGTGAATGACATGATTGATGTTCAACAATAAGTACGTTGGTGATGGCTGTTATTAGAGATTGAACTCACGAAATGTGAGAAATAGGAGAATTATAATGTAGTAGGGTAACAAGACAAACGTACCCCTACGTGTGAAAACGTTAACAAGTTATTCGCTCGCAATCTTCGACAAGATGAAATTTAAAAGTGCTACAGACAAGATACGATGTATGGTTACTTTATAATCCCTGAAACTCTAATAATGTATCCAAGTGGGTATCGAGCGTACTTTTATTTTAATTAATCAACGGATAACGTCTCTCAATCTTCAACAAGCTATTTAGTGTAAATTAGTAAGATACAAGTTGGAGTAGAAGAATATCATATCATTGATGTTAATGATTGTTATTGGTCAAAAGTGATGGAGGCAAAGCGGATGGTTAAATTGCAATTCTTAGTTTTCTATGGAAATAAAATTATGGGAAATGTTTGCAGTATGCTTTGTTACAATGTATCCAAAGCACTCATTCTCTAAAAGGGCTGCAATTTGAGTTTGATTGATATTTATTCATTGTTTAGTATTTCTATGATGACTAATAGTGTTTTCTTTCCTCATCCAACAAGTGGTGTTGTAAGTATCCCAACTACACAACGGTTGGGTGAAAATAGAAAACTGTGTCGGTGTGTACACTGTGTTGTGTTTAATTGGAACATGCATGAAAGTGTGAATGACACAATATGATCTTCAGCAACAACTATGTTGCTAATAGCCATTGTTAGAGATTGATCGTACGAAATGAGAGAAGCGAGCTACACGAGGGTGGGATATAAAGTAAAAGCTACCCTTACGTGAGAGAACAACATCCTGACATTTATAATGCCATCTACTACAAAATCAAATGTGAAAGTGTGAGTGACAAGATCCGATGTTGCGTCACTAATAATTTCTGAAAATCTTTCAATATAGCGTGTCTCGTCTTTCAGGAAGGAACAAAGAACCCTGTTTGAACGTATGTTAATTTTGAAGAAGGAACCGAGAACGTCTATCTTCTTTATCAAGTAGTGTGATAACAATTATTAAGGGTCAAAACTATGTTAAAGGAGATAAATAGCACCACTACACATTGACAGGGTAAAAAGACAAAATTACCCTTGTAACAAAAACCTTTGTGGATATTTATTTGATTAAGTGCCAATGTTCTGCAACAAGTATTCTGTTGATTATTAATATCATAGATTGGCGAGGCGAAATGGGAGCAATAACAGAGCCACAAAGTGGCTTGGTAAAGTTACAAACCTATCCTAGTTTGAGAAGACAATAACACTACATTCACAATGCCATCTTGAATAACATGATATGTGAAAATGTGGGTATCAAGTTACGATGTTTAGTTACTTGTATTAGGATAAACTGACAATATAACACGTGTGACTTTTTACCATACTTTGATTCGTTTAAGCAAACTGAGTTGGGGTCTTGTCTTCGAGAAGAGCTTTTATAACTGCTCTTCTGAAAAAAGCCCCTGCAGAAAGAGATTAATTGAACAACTACACATTAGTGGGATAAAAAGGGAAAACTTCCTTTGAAATATATTTCTATGTCGATATATACATGATGAGTTGTTCAACATAAGTGTGGAAGTTTGAATGACAAGATAAGATGTTTAACATGTAGTATGGTGATTGCTACTACTAGCAGCATACCGTTCGAAATCAGAGAAATAGGAGAGCGACACAGTTGTTGGGTAAAAACAAAACTTACCCATTGTATGACAAATCAATAACAAGCCATGAATAATGCCACAAAATGGTCACTTGTCTCCAACAAGTACTCTGATGATAAATAGCACGATTCTACAATGGTGGGGTAAGAAAGCAAAAGTACCCATAAAATTGATTTCAATATCGATATTTACATCATGCCGTGTTCAATTAGAAGAAGTGTGGAAGGGTGAATGACAAGATGGATGTTAAACAGTAAGTACGTTGGTGATGACTATTGTTAGAGATTGACCAGACGAAATGTGAGAAGGGGGAAAGATTCAAGGTGACGGGGTAAGAAGACAGACATACCCTCACGTGAGAAATCGTTAACATGTTATTCGTGCACAATCGTCAACAAGATGGAATGTAAAAGGTCGAGTGACAAGATACGATGTGTAGTTACTTATAATCCCTGAAACTCTAACACGGTATGCAAGTGGGTTACGAGCATACTTTAATTTTGAGTAAACAACCGATAACATCTCTCTTCTTCAACAAGTAGTTTGATATAAGTTAGTATGATACAAGTTAGAGTAGAAGAATATCATATCATTGATGCTAATGATTGTTATCGGTCAAAAGTGATGGAGGCAAAGTTGATGTTTAAATTGTAATTCTTAGTTTTCTACGGAAGGAAGATGCTGGGAACTGTTTGGGGTACCTTGTTACAGTACATCCAAAGCACTCATTGTCTAAAAGGGCAGCAATTAGATTTTGAATGATATTTAGTAATTGTTTAGTATTTCTATGATAACTAAAAGTGTTTTCTTTGCTCCTCATCCAACAAGTACTATTATAAGTGGCACAACTACACAATGGTGAGGTGAAAAGTGAAAACTACTCATGGAATAGAAAACTATATCGTGTTTAATTAGAACATGCGTGAAAGTATGAATGACACAAAATGATCTTCATCAACAACTATGTTGCTCAATGTCATTGTTAGAGATTGATCATATGAAATGAGAGAAGTAATAGAGATACACGATGGTGGTGTAAAAAGACAAAGCTACCCTTATGTGATAGAACAACATCATGATTTCTCAAACTCTTACAATATAATGCGTCTCGTCTTTGAGGAAGGAACTGAGAACGATGTTTGAGCATACACTAATTTTGAAGATGGTGCCAAGAACGTCTATCGTCTTTAACAAATAGTGTGATAGCAATTATTATGTGACTAAACTACGTGAAAGGTGATGAATATCACCACTACACATTAACAGGGTAAAAAGACAAAATTACCCTTGTAATTGAAACCTTCGTCGATATTTATTTGATCAAGTTCCAATGTTCTGCAAGAAGTATTCTGCTGGTTATTAATATCAGAGATTGACCAAACAAAATCGGAGCAATAACAATGCTACAAAGTGGCTTGGTAATGATATAAGCTATCATTGTTTGAGAAGACAATAACACGACATTCACAATCCCATCTTGAACATCATGATATGTGAAAATGTGGGTGTCAAGATACGGTGTTTAGTTTCTTATATTCTCATTAACTAACAATATAACACGTGTGACTTTTTACCATACTTTGATTCTTTTAAGCAAACTAAGTGGGGCTCTTGGCTCCAAGAAGTGCTTTTATAATTGCTAGTATGAGAAAAGCCTCTGCAGAAAGAGATTATTTGCTCGACTACACATTAGTGGGGTAAAAAAGGCCAAGCGACCTCTGAAATATGTTTCTATGTCGATATATGCATGGTGTCTTTTTCAACAATAAGTGTGGAAGTGTGAATTACAGAATAAGATGTTCAACAACAAGTAATACGGTGATTGCTACTAGCAGTGGCATACCGTTAGAAATAAAAAAAATCGGAGAGCTACACAGTAGCGGGATAAAGACAAAACTTGACCTTGTATGACAAATCAATAGCAAGCCCTGTATAATGCCACCTAATGATCACTGGTCTCCAACAAGTACTCTGATAATAAATAGTACGTTTTCATAATGGTTGTGAAAAAAAACAAAAGTACCCATAAAATTGATTTCAATATCGATATTTACATCATGCCGTGTTGAATTAGAAGTGTGAACGACATGATAGATGTTAAGCAATAAGTACGTTGGTGTTGGCAGTTGTTAGAGATTGAACAGACGAAATGCGAGAATGAGGAAAGATGCAAGGTGACGGGGTAAGAAGACAAACCCACCTATGCAAAAAGAGATAAATAGTATGACTACATAATGCGATTGTAAAAAGATAAAACTACCGTTGAAATTGATTCTATACTAATGTATTTGTCGTGTCTTGTTCAACAAGATATGATGTTGAGCAACAAGTGCTATTGTAATGACTATTATTAGAGGTTTACCTTACGAAATCAGAAAATAGTAGAGATATACAGTAGCGGGGTAAAAAGACAAACCTACCCATGCAGAAAGAGATACTAGTATGACTACCCAATATTGGAGTAACAAAATAAAACTACCCTTGAAATTTCTTTCTATGCTAATGTATTCTTCGTGTCGGTTCCAACAAGAATAGATATGGTAGTGTGAACGACATGATTTATGTTCAACAATAAGTAAGTTGGTGATGGCTGTTACTAGAGATTGACCTCACGAGATGTGAGAAACAGGGGAACTACATAGTAGCAGGGTAAAACGACAAACATACCCCTACTTGAGAAAATGTTAACTAGATATTTGTGCACAGTCTTCTATAAGATGGAATATGAAGTTCGAGTGACAAGATACGATGTGTAGTTACTTTTAATCCTCGAAACTCTAACAACATATGCAAGTTGGTTACGAGCATACTTCAATTTCTATTAAGCAACCAATAACGTGCCTCGCCTTCCACAAGTAGTTTGATATAAGTTAGTATGATACAAGTTGGAGTAGAAGAATATCATATCATAGATGCAAATGATTGTTATGGGTCAAAAGTGATGAAGGCAAGGCGGATAGTTAAATTGCAATTGCTAGTTTTCTACGGAAAGAGGATTATGGGAAATGTTTGCAGTACCCTTTGTTACGGTGCATCTGAAGCGCTCATTTTCTAAAAGTGCAGCAATTTGATTTTGAATGATATTTAGTCATTGTTTATTTTTTCTGTGATGACTAAGGATGTTTTCTTTGCCCCTCATCCAACAAGTACTATTATAAGTAGCACGACTACAAAATGGTGTGGTGAAAAGTGAAAACTACTCATTAAATAGAAAACTATTTTGTGTTTAATTAGAACATGCGTGAAAGTATGAATGACACAAAATGATCTTCATCAACTACTATGTTGCTGATAGCCATTGTACAGATTGATCGTGCGAAATGAGTGAAGTAAGAGAGATACACGGTGGCGGGGTAAAAAGACAAAGCTACCCTTATGTGACGAAACAACATCATGACATTTATAATGCCATCTACTACAAAATCAAATGTGAAAGTATGAGTCACAGGATCTGATGTTTGGTCACTAATAATTTACGAAACTCTTACAATATAACGCGTCTCCTCTTTGAGGAAGGAATCGAGAACGATGTTTGAGCATACCCTAATTTTGATGCAGGAATCGAGAACGTCTATCGGCCTTAACAGATAGTGTGATTACGGTTGTTTTGAGACAAAACTATGTGAAAGGAGATAAATAGGACCACTACACATTATCAGGGAAAAAGACCAAATTACCTTTGTAATAGAAACCTTTTTCGATTTTGATTTGTTCAAGTTCCAATGTTCTGCAACAAGTATTCTGCTGATTATTAATATCAGAGATTGACCCAACAAAATGGGAACAATAACGGAGTTACAAAGTTGCTTGGTAAGGATACAAAGCTATCGTAGTTTGAGAAGATAATAATACGATATTCACAGTACCATCTTGAACAACATGATATGTGAAAATGTGGGTGTCAACATACGATGTTTAGTTACTTATATTCCCATAAACTCACAATATAACAATGTGACTTTTTACCATACTTTGATTCATTTGAGCAAACTAAATGGGATTCTTGTCTCCAAGAGGTGCTTTTATAACTGCTAGTATGAGAAAAGCCCCTGCAGAAAGAGATTTATTGCACGACTACACATTAGTGGGGTAAAAAGGCAAAACTACATTTGAAATATATTTCTGTCGATATATACATGGTGTCTTGTTCAACAATAAGACGTGTGGAAGTGTGAACGACACGATAAAATGTTAAAGGGTTGTGATAACAGTTATTAAGAGACAAAACTATGTTAAAGGATATAAATGGCACCACTACACATTAATGCGATAAAAAGACAAAATTACCCTTGTAATTAGAAACCTGTTTGATATTTATTTGATTAAGTTCCAATGTTCTGCAACAAGTATTCCGCTGATTATTAATATTAGAGATAGACCCAACGAAATGGGTGCAAAATATTAGAGCTATAAAGTGTTTTGGTAAAGATACAAACCTACCATAGTTTGAGTAGACAATAACATGACATTCACAATGCCATCTTCAACAACATGATATATGAAAAAGTGGGTGTCAATATACGATGTTTAGTTAATTATATTCTCATAAACTTACAATATAACACATGTGACCTTTTGCCATACTTTGATTCGTTTGAGCAAACTGAGTGGGCCGCTCGTCTCCAAGAAGAGCGGAAACCCATGCAGATCGCTATAAATTGCATCACTACACAATGGTTGGTTAAAAAGTTCATGCTACCTCTGAAATTGCGTTGTATGTTGAGTTATACATGTTGTTTTCAACAATAAGAAGTGTGAAAGTGTGAGGGACAAGATATGATGTTAAACAAGTACTATAGTGATGACTATTTTTTGAGGTATACCCTACAAAATAAAAAAAATAAAAGAGCTACCCAACAAAAGGATTAAAAGGCAAACCTACCTTGCAGATAAAAGTAAACCATACAACTACCCAGTGGTAGGATAAAAAGACAAAACTACCTCTGAAATTGATTTCTGAGTTGATGTTTTCATCGTGTCGTGTTCAACAAGAACAAGTGTGGAAGTGTGAAGGGCATGATTGATGCTCAATAATAATTACGTTGGTGATAGTTGTTATTAGAGATTGACCTCACGAAATGTGAGAAATAGGAGAACTACGAAGTAATAGTAAACAGACAAACATACCCATACATGAGAAAATGTTAACAAGTTGTTCGTGCGCAATTTCAACAAGATGGAATGTGTGCGAGTGACAAGATACGATGTATAGTTATTTATAATCCTTGAGACTCTAACAACGTACGAAAGTGAGTTACGAGCTTACTTTAATTTCGATGAAGCCACCTCAAACGTCTCTCCTCCTCAACAAGTAGTTTGCTAAAGTTAGTGTGATACAAGTTGGAGTAGGTGAATATCATACCATTGTTGTTAATGATTGTTATGGGTCAAAAGTGATGGTGGCAAAGCAATTGGTTAAATTGTAATTCTTAGTTTTGTAAGGATGGAAGATTTTGGGAAATGTTAGCAGTGCCCTTTATTACAGTCCTTCCAAAGCACTCATTGTCTTAAATTTCTGCGGTTTGATTTTGACTCATATTTAGTCATTGTTTAGTATTTCTATGATGGCTAATTGTGTTCTCTTTACCCCTCATACAACAAGTACTAGTATAAGTGGCACAAGTACACAATGGTGAGGGTAAAAAGGGAAAACTAGCCATGAAGTCGAAAACTATGTCGTTGTGTACACTGTTCATGTTTAATTAGAACACGCGTGAAAGTGTGAATGACACAATATGATGTTGAACAACAACTATGTTGGTGATGGCCATTGTTAGAGATTGATTGGTCGAAATGAGAGAAATTGGAGAGCTACACTGTGGTAGGGTAAAAAGACAAACCTACCCTTATGTGACGAAACAACATGATTTTTATAATACCGTCTACTACAAAATCAAATGTGAAAGTGTGAGTGACAAGATTCGATGTTCAGTTACTAATAATTTATGAAACTCTAACAATATTATGCCTCTCGCCTTTAGAGGAGGAACATCGAACAATGTTTGTGCATACACTGATTTTGAAGTAGGGACTGATAACATCTACCGTCTTTAACCAATAGCACATGAGAAAACTATGTGAAAGCAAATAAATATCACCACTACACATTAACGGTGTAAAAAGAGAAATTACCCTAGTAATAGAAACCTTTGTCGATATTTATTTTATCAAGCTACAATGTTCTGCAACAAGTATTTTGGTGGTTGTTAATTGTAGAGATTGACCCAACGGAATGGGAGAAATAAGAAAGTTACCTAGTGGCTTGGTAAAGATACAAACTTATCCTAGTTTGCGAAGACAATAACACGACGTTCACAATGCCATCTTGAACAACATGATATGTGAAAATATGGGTGCCACGATATGATGTTTAGTTACTTATATTTTCGTTGTTGAAGTCAGCTAGGGTGACTGCCCGAAAACAGAAAAAGAAAAAGAGATAGAGAGAGTCGTATGTTGCTAATTAGGTCTAATATCTATTAAATAGAGAGATTAGACTAAAACACGTTATTTACAATAGTGCCTCTGACCTCTTGAGTAGTTACTAAACTACCCATATGTAACGGTGACTACTTCTCAACACTCCCCTCAAGCTGGAATATATATATATCAATAATGCTCAGTTTGTCACAACATTTTGAAAAATTTGATCTCGCTAAGGGTTTTGTGAAGACATCAACAATTTGGTTCTTTGAAGATATGTGTTTGGTGCAAATGTACCCAGTCTGGAGCAGGTCACGTACATAGTGACAATCCATCTCAATATGCTTTGTCCGTTCATGAAATACTGGATTATTAGCAATATAAGTAACAACTCTATTATCACATATCATCTCCATAGGTAATGAGACTTTCACTTGAAGATCAGCCAACACAGATTTAACCCACATCATCTCAGCAACAGTTTGAGCGATAGCCCAATATTTTGACTCGACGCTCGACCTGCCAACAACAGTTTGTTTCTTACTTCTCCAGGTAACCAGATTCCCTCCAACAAACACACAGAATGCAGTTGTGAACTTTTTGTTCACAACCGACCCTGCATAATCTGCATCCGAATAGGCCGTAACATCTGAAGACGGGTTTTGTTTAAACCATAGTCCTTTTTCAGGGGAGAACTTCAGATATTTGAGAATCGTCATTGCAGCATCCCAGTGAGTCTTTGTAGGGTTGTCCATAAATTGACTTATCTTGCTCACGGCTAAAGATATGTCAGGCCTGGTCAGAGTCACATATAATAGCTTGCCCACCAAGGTGCGATAACGGCTACAGTCCACATACTCGGATTTTTCATCAAACAGATGAGACTTGGGATCCATAGGAATCCGTGCAGTTTTGGCACCTAACATCCCTATCTCCTTCAGCAGGTCCACGACATATTTCTGCTGTGACAGAACCAGTCCGTCTTTACTCCTTGCAACCTCTATGCCTAAGAAATATCTGAGTACTCCCAGATCCTTAGTCACAAAGTGTTTCTGAAGATGGGACTTTGTGTCAGAAATGTCTTTTTCATTGTTTCCTATGACTATAATGTCATCAAAATATACTATCATGACCACAATCCCTGTGCAGGTCTTTTTAATAAAAAGAGAGTGATCTGAGGTAGACAAACCCAGAGTTGCCAGTCAAGGAAGCGGGAGCGGGAAGCGATACGGGAAGCGAAAGCGGAAAGCGAGGCACTTCTAAAATTTTAGGAAGGGGGAAGCGCGGGACGACTTAGGAGCGAATCAGGAAGCGTCTCGGAAGCAACCGAAAAAGCGTCTCAGAAGCGACCTAGGAAGCGAAGAAGAAAGCGACATAGGATTCGAGTGAGAAGCGAAAGAGAAGCGAACAAGAATCGAAAGGGAGGCGAAAATATAATTATAATATTATATATTTTTATTTTCTCAAAAAATAAGATTTATGTCATCATTAACAAAATAAAACATGTATCTAAGAGAATAAATAATATAAATTGTAATTATCTAACAAATGCATCATATTTCAACTGTCAAGCATTTAAAAAATCATACGTCAAGAGAAGATCATAATTCACATTCTTGTTGCAACCATTTAACATGCATGCAAGCACTAAATAATGCATTAAGAAAAAAATTAAATTTTATAAAAAAGTGTACCTTTTTCAACGAAAGAATCAAATGACTTGTTATTTGATGTTGTGATTGTTGTAATTCTTGTCATCTCTGAAACATAGAAAATTATTACATATAGATATATGATTAAATTTTTAATCTATAAATTTCTAAACTGTAAATTATAAGCTACAAAGTTCTAAAATCTAAAATTAAAATTAACATAATCCACTACTTCACTTCATCATGCAAGGTTCAAAATAAATGTACATATCAAACCAACAAAATATTACAAGACCATGACAAAAAAGTAACATAAAAGTTTTTAAGATTACATATAGATATGGTTAAATTTTTAATCTATAAATTTCTAAACTGTAAATTATAAGCTACAAAGTTCTAAACTCTAAAATTAAAATTAACATAATCCACTACTTCACTTCATCATGCAAGGTTCAAAATAAATGTACATATCAAACCAACAAAATATTACAAGACCATGACAAAAAAGTAACATAAAAGTTTTTAAGTTGGATTACTCCAACTACATCATCAAAAAAATAATTAATAATTCAAGAGTTCATTAATCTATCATCTTTCTCTTCCCCTTCAAGTCAGCAATTGATCGCGAACTTTCTGCATCATCACGTGTGTCTTGTCCTCCACGACCATGTCTTCTGCTCCTTCCTTCATTTCCTATAATGAATACGTTAAAAAATTAAAATGTTCGAAAATCATAATTTAAAATATAAAAAACACAATATCAACATACCTTGCCTAGGTCTCCTGCTAAAGAAACGATCAATCCGACCATGAGGAACTGATGATCGCTCTTGTATATCTGCAGTTCTATTAGCTCTGTTGGATTGATTTATATCCTCTTCAACTTCATTTATACATATGATTATTAGAGGTAATGGAGCTCTTGTTTGTGCATCTTTGGGTTTGGATTGAAAAATAGTGCTTGATTGTTGTGCACTATCATCCAAATCTCTCCAACGCATGTGCTCCAATCTCAACGTATTTTCTTCTACAATAAGAAGTTCTAGATTGATATCTCATTTTCGACTAGGACCTTTTTTGTAGCGATTGTTGCACTTTTTTATAACAAGAATATAAAATACGAATGGTAATAAATAATCAATGATAGAAAAAAAGAAAAAAAATGCCAAAAGAAAAGTACAACATAATTTAATCATACTTGTCAATCAATCGAAGATTGGAATGAATATACACTAAGGTATCAACACGATCTTCATTGAGCCTATTTCTTTTAACATTGTGAATATAACTATAGATGCTCAACACTCTTTCTGCAGAAGATGTGCTAATAGGTTGAGATAAAACTTTAATGACTAATGCTCTCAACTCAGGTGTATCACCACCATAAAAACGCCACCAATTAAGCACCGACATTGTAGGATTCAATGCATCTATTCTTGCTGCATTTCGGCTAAATCTTCCACTTCTTGATGCAAAATCCATAAGTTGCGACCTATAAAGTGTAGATAGCTTTTCATTTCCAACATATATCACTTCAAGCGCTAGCATTGCACCGTCTAAGATATCATTATTCTTTTTTGCAAAAAAAAAGTTTAATAACTATAACAAGAAAATACAAATAAAATAATTAAATAATTAAATTGTTAAACTTTAAACTTTATTAAATAGATAGAATAAAATTTTTACCAGGAGAAACTCGTTTGACCCCTCCTGCTGCTGGGATCTTGAGATACTCTGACTCGTAATATTTTGGAGTAAGCATGTGGGCTAGACTATGGAGAGGCACATTCATTCTATCCCATCTATTTGAGACAATCTTATGAATCTTTTCATACAAATCTGATTGTCCTTTTAGATTGTCTTTGATTTCCCCCGACATGTTGTCCATGCCTTTATACACTTCACCAATTATAGGGTCTTCCTGATCACAAAATTTAATCATCTTATATATGGGTTTTGTAATCAATAATGCTAAACGTACAGAATCCCAATATTCTTCGTCAAGAACAGTTGTTTCTGTTGTAACAACCCTTTTTTTTATAGTTTCATCCGTGCATGACTGCTTCCACTCGGTCCATCTATCTAAAATTACTGTGAGCCTCAAGCTCTCCCTCACATCAAGCAAGCGCTTCAAAGTAGTATAATGTGAAGCAAACCTTGTTTTTGCAATCTTTATTAACTCTAATTTTTCATTGCTTCTAAAGATTGCTAGTGCCTTTGAATGATTTGTAATATACTTCACAATTTCTTTACTCTGCAAATATGTTTCCCCCAACCAATGAAACTCATGTGCCAAATCCTTAAAGATCAAATTAAGTGTGTGCACAACACAAGGTGACCAAAAAATATACTTATACGTTTGTTTGAACTCTTTACCTGCTAACTTGCAATTTGCTGCGTTGTTTTTAATCACTTGCACTACATTAGAAGGCCCCACAAGTCTAAATCTCGTCTTCAAAAAGTCGGCAATGTTTGCAGCTGACTGTTGCATATTAGAAAAATCGCTTGCATATAAAAACATAGAGCCAAAACAGTTTGAGGCTAGTATATTTATCAAGTGTTTGTTCTTGATATTTGTCCAACCATTTGAGACAATGGAAACTCCAAACTCCTCAAACTTTTCTCGAAATTCATTTAACTCTCTGTGAACACAGTCTTTCTCACTGTCAAGCAACGTTGTTCGTGCTTTTTCATATGATGGGGGTTTATATCCAGGCACTTTACTAACTGCAGATATCATCTCTTCCCAATATGGTGATCGAAGCACATTGAAAGGTATGCTATTTGCACACAAAAATCTGATAATTTTGTGATCTACATCATCTCTTTCTACCTTTTTAAAGGTATCACAAATATCAACTGTTTTTCGGCTTCCACTAGTTGATGTAGTCATACTCATAGGCTTGTTCGGATTATCCATTCTTGATCTCCTCAACTCAAATGCACTTAATGAAACCTCCACTCTGAGAACTTGCCTCTTAATTTTTTTTGCCAATTCTGCATTTTTTGCAACTACAGGGCAAAAGGCAATCCCAACACTTTGTCCCTTTAAAGATCCCATGAGATATGCAAAAACTCGAGTATATGACCCATGATAAATATTTTTGCAGTGCCTGCACATAAAAACCTGGGTTCCACCTTGCTTTCATTGCCCACTCTTCTTTTGTTTCAATACATGACGCCATTGCACTGTTGTTTTATGCATGCTAGGTGGTTCATCATCTAGGTCATCTTCAGAATAGTAGTCATATTCTTCTTCATCTTCCTCATCAAAACAATTTTCATTTGTCCTCAAACTCATATGGACAATCAGAAGACCTCTTGGTCTTGCCCTTTCTTGTATTGTCCTTCCCAACACTACTAGATGATTCATGCTCCAAATTCTACAAAGAATCATCATTGTCATCATAATTATCATGATCATAGCTTGTGATGGTCATTAATGAAACAAAGAACAGGCAAATATACCTGCATCATAAAAGTATAAGAATCATTTTAGAACACTTTAAAAAAACTATTATTAACAACAAAAGATGGAGAGTGGAATGCAAAAACAAAAGAAAAAAAAAGACTCAAAGTGAACCATGAACGCCCCTTGCAATCGAATTCTCGTAAAATACCGTGGGGTTTACTAAACAACTTCAGTGTCAACGCACATAAACTAATCATGCTCATTTCTTAAAATAATCCAGACAATATGTATCACACACAGCTTCGCAGTCACAATCTAAATTTCAGAACTATGAAACCAATCAGATTTCCTTTTTCTAATAGCATTAACACCCGTAATGAATACAGAGGAAAGCATCAAGCCTTAAAATTCAAGTTTAATCAAACTAAATCTCAAACAAACATGACAGTTGAAACTTGAAACACCACAGATTTAATTTAACCCAGGAAATCACAAATAGGTAGAAGCTTGATAAATCCAATCTAAAAAGAACCGCAGACTAGTTCTATTTATTCTTATCAGAATATGCCCATCAAATCAAATTTAACGAATCAGTACATGAATCAGCTAAGAGTCCAAGACTCAATGCATATAGCAAAATTTGTGAATCAGCCAATTTTTTTTGGAGATAAAGTAAAAAATGACTACAATTATTAATAAAAATCTATTTCATATGGACAAATCGAACTATTTGTTGCAGTCAGGGCTGGGTACTGGGTTGAGCCACAAAAATGGATAAAAATCTATTTCATACAGAATCAGGGCGGGGCTAGGACTGGGCTTTTAAAAAATAAAAAATAAATAACTGTTTCGGGAGGCTACCGTAACAGTTATTTTTTTTTAAAAGCCCAGTCCTAGCCGGCTAGCCTAGCCCTGATTCCATATGAAATAGATTTTTATCCATTTTTGTAGCCCAGCCCAGTCCTACCCAGCCCTGACTGCAACAAATAGTTCGATTTGTCCATATAAAATAGATTTTTATTAATAATTGTAGCCATTTTTTATTTTATGTCAAAAAAAAAAATCGGGGACATTGCCCCCGAACCGGTGTTGTGAGAGGCGTACGCCTCAGAGGCGAAGCGCAGGCTCAACGCCTCGCTTCGCCTCATCGATTCAGTGCAGTGGCGTAGCTAGGATTCATGTGTGTGTGTGTGAGGGGGGGGGGCAAACTGGGGTTTAGCAAAAAAAAAAATTGTGTGAGAGTCGGGGTTCGGGGAAAGGCTGTTAAATGCGATGAGGCGACACGCCTGCGCTTCGCCTCTGACGCGTACGCCTCTCACAACGTGAGACTCTCAAGCAGTGTTGTGAGAGGCGAAGCGCAGGCTCAACGCCTCGCTTCGCCTCATCGCATTTACAACCTTGCTTGAGAGTCTCACGTTGTAGCAAGGTTGTAAATGAGATGAGGTGAAGCGAGGCGTTGAGCCTGCGCTTCGCCTCTGAGGCGTAAGCCTCTGACAACAAATTTTGGATGAGACCTCGAGTGAATTGAAAGAGAGAGGTCGCCAGACGTCAGTGGAAGAGAGAGGAACATACCTGAACAGAGACATTGCCAACGTCGATCGAGGTCTTCGAATGTCAACAAAGGAGGAGGTCGTCGATCGTCAGAGGTCGCCGATTGTCGAAGGTAGCAGATCGGCGGAGGTAGCAGATCGTCGGAGGTCACCGATCGTTGGAGGTCGCAGATCGTCGGTCGTCGGTGGCCGAAAATGGGAGAGAGAGAGAGAGAGAGAGAGAGAGAGGAGTCGGGTGAAAAAGCAAAACCCTGAGCCTTCGTTCTTAAGTTTTCATGATTTTTATAAAATGTCTGTTTTGCCCTTATTCAGATTTTTTTTAGTTTCTTGTTTTTCACGTGTCAATTTTGTTTTGAAAAAGGGTAAAATTGGTATTTCGTAAACGCGTCCCCCTTTAAAGGGGGATGCAATTCCCTTTAAAGGGGGACGCGTTTTCGTTTAAAGGGAAACACATCCCTTTTTAAAGAGGGAAGCGTCCCTTTTTAAAGGGGGACGCGTCCCCCCTTTAAAGGGGGACGCGCTTCCCTTTAAAGGGGGACACACTTCTTTTTTACGTGTGCTTCCCTGTGTGTTTCAGAAGGGCCGCGTTTCGCGCTTCCGAAGCGCGTCTCGGGGAAGCGTGCTTCCCCTTATGCATATGCGTTTCCGGTAACTCTGGACAAACCCAAATGTTGACATGACCTCAGTCAGCTTGGAGAACCATGCACGAGGACTCTGTTTGAGACCATAGATTGCCTTGTTCAACTTGCACCCCTTCTGACACTCCCCCGGAACTTCAAACACCAGAGGTTGCTGCATGTAAGCTGAGTCCACCAAGTCTCCAAACAGACCGGCATTTTTTTACATCAAGCTGACATAGAGACCAACCATGGTGCACTGCGACTGACAAAACATGACAAATAGTCCCAAGACGAGCAACAAGAGAGAATGTTTCAAAGAAGTCCACCCCATAAGTTTTAGTGTAGCCTTTCATAACCAGGCGAGCTTTAAACCTTTCAATCGATCCATCTGAGTTATACTTAATAGTATAGACCCATTTACAACCAACAATATTAGCCTCAAGTGGAGGATCAGTTAAGTCCCATGTTCTCCGAGAAAGTAGTGCATCCATTTCATCCTGCATGGCCTTTCCCCATTTGGGGTTCAGAAGAGCGTGATGATGATTGTGAGCAACTGAGGTAGGAGATAATGCTAATACAAAATTCTTCATATTTTCACCAAGTCTTGCCTCGGAAACGAATTTAGAAATAGGATGAAGTGTACATTGCCTTTTTCGTTTTCGAAGAGCAATAGGTAAATCACCATCAACAAGAGAATCGTCAGTATAGTCATGAACACTCACCTCTGGAGAAGCTGATGGCACATGCATAGAGTTGGGTGGAGCTCGATGTGTGTACACCACATGAGGATTTTTGTAACGAAACAGAGTCAGACTGAGAAAAAGCGGCTCAAGACTAACAGACTCTAATGGAAAAGGAGGAACAGGAAGAGGGAATGAATCACTTTGACTAGCATGTATTCTCGGAAAAGTACTAGAAAAATATGGGATAGACTCAAAACAGGAAACATCCGCACTGACATACTCTCTGGGATATGAGATCATAACAACGATATCCTTTTTGGTGCTTGTGATACCCAACAAAAACACATTTTATAGATTGCAGTGACAATTTATCTCGGTTGGGACCAAGTTTATGCACAGAGCACACACAACCAAACACCTTTGGTGAGATAGGGAAAAGAGGAGCTTCAGGTATGAGAATGTGAATGAGAATACGATCCCCCACAGAGGTTGAAGGTATACGGTTTATTAGGTATTCTGCAGTTAGAACTGCATCTCCCCAGTAAGACGCAGGGATATTAGACTGAATCATAAGGCAACGAGCAACATTTAGAATGTCTATGCCTGCGCTCCACTACTCTATTCTGTTGTGAGGTATGAGGACAAGAAGTCTGAGGTTGGATCTCAAGATTTTTGTAAAATTGTAATAATTTAAGAGCATTGTGAGTGCGAACAACTTTGACGCAAGAATTAAACTGAGTTTTTAATTCAATAATCAATGATTTAAGAATAATGGGGGCTTCAGCCCTACCTTGTAACAAGAATACCCAAGATAATCTAGAAAGATCATCTACAATGACTAAATAATAACGACACTTAGAACGATTGGGAATTCTACTTGGACCCCAAACATCAACATGAAGAAGATCGAACAGATTTTGACTTGAAGGACTTTGTCTGGACGGAAATAAACTCGTATGATGCTTCCCAACCTGACATGCTTCACACAACAAAGTAGTGGACGACGAGATGTGAGGAATAACTCTACGCAATTTAAGCAACGGAAGATGACAAAGACGATGATGCCAAAGCAATTGACTAGAAGAGGATACATCTGCGGAATGAACAGAGCCAACTGGTTGGTGTAGATAATAGACTCCACCTTCCTCATAGCCTCCACCAATCGTCTTCCCCGTCAGCAAGTCCTGAAAGGTGCAACAGGCAGGATCAAATATTACTCGACAATTCAATTCCTTTGCAACACGACTAACATATAACAAATTTTGAGGGAATGAAGGGGCTTGAAGAACATTTGATAACTGAAGAGTAGGGGAGATGGAGATATTTCATTGTCCAACAATGGGAGAGGAACTCCCATCGACAAGAAAAAACTTTTTATGATTAGCAACACTATTCAACTTTGAAAAATCACATTCATTTCCACACAAATGGCTAGATGCCCCAGAATCAATAATCCACCTACTACCTTGGCAAGATAATTCATCACCTGCAGAGCATGAAATATCAATCACGAGGGAACTAGACGGAATATGTGCCAACAAATCATCATACTCAGCACGAGTGAGTGTAATCGAATCACTAGGAGGAACAATGGGGGACTCGGGTTCGGCCACTTGTGCTGTAGGAACAACTTTAGCTGAAGATGCGGAAGGTCAACCATTCTTGTCAAAACATCTATCTTCTAAATATCCAAATCTTTTGCAGTAGGTACACTGGAGCTTGCCTCGTCCTCTCGGGCCTCGACAACGTCCACGACCTCGAGAATTAGGAAGAAAACCTCGGCCTCGTCCATAGGAAACAGACAGAGCAGAGGTTTATGATTCCGATTGAGATGAAGTAAGGGACATGGCAAGCCTGCTCAGTCGATTATATGCGTCAGCAAGAGTGGGAACATCTGAACTTTGACAACTGAGAATTCAATTGACAAGCCAGTCAGGAACCGTGCGACCATGGTATGCTCTTGGTGTAGTTTTTGTTTGTCACTACATAATGGTCTATGAGCATTTAGTCTCTCAAAAGCTGCGTTCACGGAGGCATAATACTGGGCTAGAGTTTGTTCTCCTTGCTGCAATTTATAGATGTCCTTTTCTGCTTGAAGAATATGACTAACATTAGTTTCTTGAGAATAAGTGTCCTGCAAATTATCCCACATTTGTTTTGCAGAGGTGTGATACATATGTAATGAAATATGCGGAAAAGCAAAGAGTGCATTAAGCACTTACAACATCCACTAAGGAACAAACAAAAGGGCTAACACCGAAACCCACAAGAGACAACACAACATAAAAATATAAAAGTCTCTTATTGAAAAGAGAGAGAGAGCTCTCTTGTGTGAAAAATACAAGAGGGGTTCTCCCCTATTTATACACAAGAGAAGGACAGGGGGGATGGCCAAGAGGCCTTAAAAGGAGAGCCACCTAGGGGCTCCCCATGTAGTCGTTGGGAGCCCCCAACGGTCACAAATGTGACCGTTGGGGGGCCCATCGACTATATGGTGGGGCCCTTTTTGTGTGAGCAAAAAACATAAAAATTAAAAATATAATTTATAAAAAATAAACAGGAAAATAAAAGAAGAAAAACAAGTACCCCTATCGGGTACTTGTGAAATGATTCGGGTATTTTAGACAATTACATATATATATATATATATGAATTACATGTATTTTAACAACATAAGCCCGTCGGGTGTGTAAGGTTGCACACTATTCATAATCCAAGATATAACAATATCATTGTCCTCTTTTCATGTAGCATACTTTCCAGTTGTGTTCGTAGGCTCATTTTTCAACAAAATATGTTTTCTACACTGCCCTGAAACAGACATCATGAACGTACGCGACCATCTAGCATAGTTAGTCTCATGCAACTTTGCAAAGGCTTTATAATTAGACACAGTTTCAGTCTTCATGTCTGACCTCTGCATTTCAGCCATGGAAATACAACCACACACAACTACCAGTTGTTGAAAACTCGTGTCTGACATGCACACCAACTACCAGTGTGAGAAGTCGACTCTACTAAATTTTAATCATACTGATAAAATCTTAAAAAGCTGCGACAAGATGCATACCACGACCAAAAAAAATATTATTCGACAACCTGCATACCACAACTGCATCTTCAGGCATTTTCGACATCCACGCAACCATCAACAACCATACTTGGTACTACGCACCATTGATACGGTCAGGGTCTCCCTGCTGCTACGTGCACATACCTGCTCCATCGACTACGACTTCAGCCGTATTGAGTACTGGTTGCATCACCATCAATCGAGTTTTTTTTTTCCAGACCTCGACAGTGGTCATGAGGCTGCTGTGAAAGTCGGCGGCGATGTTAGTCACCGATGTTGGGTGGCTCTGATACCATGTTAAAGTCGGCTAGGGTGACTCCCTTAAAACAGAAAAAGAAAGAGAGAGAGAGAGTCATATATTGCTAATTAGGTCTAATCTCACTTAAATAACGAGATTAGACTAAAACACCTTATTTATAATAATGACCCTGACCTCCTGAGAGATTAGACTAAAACACCTTTCTAAACTACCCATATATAACAGTGACTGCTTCTCAACACCCATAAACTAACAATATAACACGTGTGAATTTTTACCATACTTTGATTCATTTGAGCAATCTAAATGGGGTTCTTGTCTCCAGGAAGTGCTTTTATAACCGCTAGTTTGAGAAAAAGCCCTTGCAGAAAGAGATCAATTGCACGACTAATATTAGTGGGGTAAAGAGCGCTTTAATAATTGCTAGTATAAGAAAAGCCCCTGCAAAAAGAGAAATTGCATGAGTACACATTGGTGGGGTAAAAGGACAAAATTACCTCTAATGAATGCTGTATGAGTGTGAGAAAACGAAATGTGAGAAACAAGAGAGCTACAATGTGGCAGGGTAAAAACGCAAACCTACTACTCTGTGAGAAAACATTAACAAGGCATTCATGATGCAGTCTTCAACAAGATGAAAGTGTGAGTGACAAGATATGATGTATAGTTATTGATAATCCTTGAAACTCTGACAACGTATCCATGTGTGTTGCGGGCATACTTTAATTTTGATAAGGGAATCGAGAACCTCTCTTGTCTTCAATAAGTAGTTTGATGACAATTAGTATGAGACAAAACTATGCAAAATGAGATAAATAACACCAATACACAATGATTTGGTAAAAATACCAAATTACACTGAAAATTGAAAGCTATATTGATATTTATTTGGTCAAGATATGATGCTCTTCAACTAGTATTTTGTTAATGATTACTATTAGAGATTGACCCTACGAAATGAGAAATAAAAGAGCTACAAAGTGGTTTGGTAAACATACAAACCTATCCTAGTGTCAGAAGACACAATAACACAACGTTAACAATGCCATCTTGAATAAGATGATATGTGAAAATGTGGGCGTCAAAATACGATGTTTAGTTACTTATATTTCCGTAAACTAACAATATAACACGTGTGGCTTTTTACCATACTTTGATTCGTGTGAGCAATATGAGTGGGCCTCTCGTCTCCAAGAAGAACAAAAAGCCCATGCAGAAAGAAATAAATTGCACTACTACACATTGGTAGGTTAAAAAGACCAAACTACCTCTGAAATTAATTTATATGTCGATTTATACATGTTGTTGTGTTCAACAATAAAAAGTGTGAAAGTATAAATGACAAGATATGATGTTAAGCAACAAGTGATATCGTAATGACTATTATTAGAGGTATACCCTACGAAATCATGGAATAGAACAACTATACCATAACAAGGTAAAAAGACAAACTTTCGCCTACAGAAAGAGATAAATAGTATGCCTACCCAATATAGGGGTAACAAGATAAAACTACCCATGAAATTTAATTCTATACTTAAGTATTTGTCGTGTCGTGTTCAACAAGAATAGATATGGAAGTGTGAATGACATGATTGATGTTCAACAATAAGTACGTTGGTGATGGCTGTTATTAGAGATTGAACTCACGAAATGTGAGAAATAGGATAATTATAATGTAGTAGGGTAACAAGACAAACGTACCCCTACGTGTGAAAACGTTAACAAGTTATTCGCTCACAATCTTCGACAAGATGGAATTCAAAAGTGCTAGTGACAAGATACGATGTATGGTTACTTTATAATCCCTGAAACTCTAATAATGTATGCAAGTGGGTATCCAGCGTACTTTTATTTTGATTAATCAACGGATAACGTCTCTTAATCTTCAACAAGCTATTTAGTGTAAATTAGTAAGATACAAGTTGGAGTAGAAGAATATCATATCATTGATGTTAATGATTGTTATTGGTCAAAAGTGATGGAGGCAAAGCGGATGGTTAAATTGCAATTCTTAGTTTTCTATGGAAATAAAATTATGGGAAATGTTTGCAGTATGCTTTGTTACAATGTATCCAAAGCACTCATTCTCTAAAAGGGCTGCAATTTGATTTTGATTGATATTTATTCATTGTTTAGTATTTCTATGATGACTAATAGTGTTTTCTTTGCTCATCATCCAACAAGTGGTGTTGTAAGTATCCCAACTACACAACGGTGGGGTGAAAATAGAAAACTGTGTCGGTGTGTACACTGTGTTGTGTTTAATTGGAACATGCATGAAGGTGTGAATGACACAATATGATCTTCAGCAACAACTATGTTGCTAATAGCCATTGTTAGAGATTGATCATACGAAATGAGAGAAGCGAGCTACACGAGGGTGGGATATAAAGACAAAGCTACCCTTACGTGAGTGAACAACATCTTGACATTTATAATGCCATCTACTACAAAATCAAATGTGAAAGTGTGAGTGACAAGATCCGATGTTGCGTCACTAATAATTTCTGAAAATCTTTCAATATAGCGCATCTCATCTTTCAGGAAGGAACAAAGAACCATGTTTCAACGTACGTTAATTTTGAAGAAGGAACCGAGAACGTCTATCTTCTTTATCAAGTAGTGTGATAACAATTATTAAGGGTCAAAACTATGTTAAAGGAGATAAATAGCACCACTACACATTGACAGGGTAAAAAGACAAAATTACCCTTGTAACAAAAACCTTTGTGGATATTTATTTGATTAAGTGCCAATGTTCTGCAACAAGTATTCTGTTGATTATTAATATCAGAGATTGGCAAGGCGAAATGAGAGCAATAACAGAGCCACAAAGTGGCTTGGTAAAGTTACAAACCTATCGTAGTTTGAGAAGACAATAACACTACATTCACAATGCCATCTTGAATAACATGATATGTGAAAATGTGGGTATCAAGTTACGATGTTTAGTTACTTGTATTAGGATAAACTGAGAATATAACACGTGTGACTTTTTACCATACTTTGATTCGTTTAAGCAAACTGAGTTGGGGTCTTGTCTTCGAGAAGTGCTTTTATAACTGCTCTTCTGAAAAAAGCCCCTGCAGAAAGAGATTAATTGAACAACTACACATTAGTGGGATAAAAAGGGAAAACTTCCTTTGAAATATATTTCTATGTCGATATATACATGATGAGTTGTTCAACATAACTGTGGAAGTTTGAACGACAAGATAAGATGTTTAACATGTAGTATGGTGATTGCTACTACTAGCAGCATACCGTTCGAAATCAGAGAAATAGGAGAGCGACACAGTTGTTGGGTAAAAACAAAACTTACCCATTGTATGACAAATCAATAACAAGCCATGAATAATGCCACAAAATGGTCACTTGTCTCCAACAAGTACTCTGATGATAAATAGCACGATTCTACAATGGTGGGGTAAGAAAGCAAAAGTACCCATAAAATTGATTTCAATATCGATATTTACATCATGCCGTGTTCAATTAGAAGAAGTGTGGAAGGGTGAATGACAAGATGGATATTAAACAGTAAGTACGTTGGTGATGACTATTGTTAGAGATTGACCAGACGAAATGTGAGAAAGAGGAAAGATTCAAGGTGATGGGGTAAGAAGACAGACATACCCTCACGTGAGAAATCGTTAACATGTTATTCGTGCACAATCGTCAACAAGATGGAATGTAAAAGGTCGAGTGACAAGATACGATGTATAGTTACTTATAATCCCTGAAAGTCTAACACGGTATGCAAGTGGGTTACGAGCATACTTTAATTTTGAGTAAACAACCGATAACATCTCTCTTCTTCAACAAGTAGTTTGATATAAGTTAGTATGATACAAGTTAGAGTAGAATAATATCATATCATTGATGCTAATGATTGTTATCGGTCAAAAGTGATGGAGGCAAAGTTGATGTTTAAATTGTAATTCTTAGTTTTCTACGGAAGGAAGATGCTGGGAACTGTTTGGGGTACCTTGTTACAGTACATCCAAAGCACTCATTGTCTAAAAGGGCAGCAATTAGATTTTGAATGATATTTAGTAATTGTTTAGTATTTCTATGATAACTAAAAGTGTTTTCTTTGCTCCTCATCCAACAAGTACTATTATAAGTGGCACAACTACACAATGGTGAGGTGAAAAGTGAAAACTACTCATGGAATAGAAAACTATATCGTGTTTAATTAGAACATGCGTGAAAGTATGAATGACACAAAATGATCTTCATCAACAACTATGTTGCTCAATGCCATTGTTAGAGATTGATCATATGAAATGAGAGAAGTAATAGAGATACACGATGGTGGGGTAAAAAGACAAGGCTACCCTTATGTGATAGAACAACATCATGATTTCTTAAACTCTTACAATATAATGCGTCTCGTCTTTGAGGAAGGAACTGAGAACGATGTTTGAGCATACACTAATTTTGAAGATGGAACCGAGAACGTCTATCGTCTTATACAAATAGTGTGATAACAATTATTATGAGACAAAACTACGTGAAAGGTGATGAATATTACCACTACACATTAACAGGGTAAAAAGACAAAATTACCCTTGTAATTGAAACCTTCGTCGATATTTATTTGATCAAGTTCCAATGTTATGCAAGAAGTATTCTGCTGATTATTAATATCAGAGATTGACCAAACAAAATGGGAGCAATAACAATGCTACAAAGTGGCTTGGTAATGATATAAAGCTATCATTGTTTGAGAAGACAATAACACGACATTCACAATGCCATCTTGAACAACATGATATGTGAAAATGTGGGTGTCAAGATACTGTGTTTAGTTTCTTATATTCTCATAAACTAACAATATAACACGTGTGACTTTTTACCATACTTTGATTCTTTTAAGCAAACTAAGTGGGGCTCTTGGCTCCAAGAAGTGCTTTTATAATTGCTAGTATGAGAAAAGCCCTTGCAGAAAGAGATTATTTGCTCGACTACACATTAGTGGGGTAAAAAAGGCCAAGCGACCTCTGAAATATGTTTCTATGTCGATATCTGCATGGTGTCTTGTTCAACAATAAGTGTTGAAGTGTGAATTACGGGATAAGATGTTCAACAAGTAATATGGTGATTGCTACTACTTGTGGCATACCGTTAGAAATAAAAAAAATAGGAGAGCTACACAGTAGCGGGATAAAGACTAAACTTCACCTTGTATGACAAATCAATAGCAAGCCCTGCATAATGCCACCTAATGATCACTTGTCTCCAACAAGTACTCTGATGATAAATAGAACGTTTTCATAATGGTGGTGAAAAAAAAAACAAAAGTACCCATAAAATTGATTTCAATATCTATATTTACATCGTGCCGTGTTGAATTAGAAGTGTGAACGGGTGAACAACAAGATAGATTTTAAACAATAAGTACGGTAGTGTTGGCAGTTGTTAGAGAAAGATGCAAGTTGACAGGGTAAGAAGACAAACCTACCTATGCAAAAAGAGATAAATAGTATGACTACATAATGTGATTGTAAAAAGATAAAACTACCGTTGAAATTGATTCTATACTAATGTATTTGTCGTGTCTTGTTCAACAAGATATGATGTTGAGCAACAAGTGCTATTTTAATGACTATTATTAGGGGTTTACCTTACGAAATCAGAAAATAGTAGAGATATACAGTAGCGGGGTAAAAAGACAAACCTACCCATGCAGAAAGAGATACATAGTTATTAGAGATTGACCTCACGAGATGTGAGAAACAGGGGAACTACAAAGTAGCAGGGTAAAACGACAAACATACCCCTACTTGAGAAAATGTTAACTAGATATTTGTGCACAGTCTTCTATAAGATGGAATATGAAGTTCGAGTGACAAGATACGTTGTGTAGTTACTTTTACTCCTCGAAACTCTAACAACATATGCAAGTTGGTTACGAGCATACTTCAATTTCTATTAAGCAACCAATAACGTGGCTCGCCTTCCACAAGTAGTTTGATATAAGTTAGTATGATACAAGTTGGAGTAGAAGAATATCATATTATTGATGCAAATGATTGTTATGGGTCAAAAGTGATGAAGGCAAGGCGGATAGTTAAATAGCAATTGCTAGTTTTCTACGGAAAGAAGATTATGGGAAATGTTTGCAGTACCCTTTGTTACGGTGCATCTGAAGGGCTCATTTTCTAAAAGCGCAGCAATTTGATTTTGAATGATATTTAGTCATTGTTTATTTTTTCTATGATGACTAAGGATGTTTTCTTTGCCCCTCATCCAACAAGTACTATTATAAGTAGCACGACTACACAATGGTGGGGTGAAAAGTGAAAACTACTCATGAAATAGAAAACTATGTTGTGTTTAATTAGAACATGAGTGAAAGTATGAATGACACAAAATGATCTTCAACAACTACTATGTTGCTGATAGCCATTGTACAGTTTGATCGTACTAAATGAGTGAAGTAAGAGAGATACACGGTGGCGGGGTAAAAAGACAAAGCTACCCTTGTGTGACGAAACAACATGACATTTATAATGCCATCTACTATAAAATCAAATGTGAAAGTATGAGTCACAGGATCTGATGTTTGGTCACTAATAATTTACGAAACTCTTACAATATAACGCGTCTCCTCTTTGAGGAAGGAATCGAGAACGATGTTTGAGCATACCCTAATTTTGATGCAGGAATCGAGAACGTCTATCGGCCTTAACAGATAGTGTGATTGCGGTTGTTATGAGACAAAACTATGTGAAAGGAGATAATTAGGACCACTACACATTATCAGGGAAAAAGACCAAATTACCTTTGTAATAGAAACCTTTTTCGATTTTGATTTGTTCAAGTTCCAATGTTCTGCAACAAGTATTCTGCTGATTATTAATATCAGAGATTGACCCAACAAAATGGGAACAATAACGGAGTTACAAAGTTGCTTGGTAAGGATACAAAGCTATCGTAGTTTGAGAAGATAATAATACGATATTCACAGTACCATCTTGAACAACATGATATGTGAAAATGTGGGTGTCAACATACGATGTTTAGTTATTTATATTCCCATAAACTCACAATATAACAATGTGACTTTTTACCATACTTTGATTCATTTGAGCAAACTAAATATGATTCTTGTCTCCAAGAGGTGCTTTTATAACTGCTAGTATAAGAAAAGCCCCTGCAGAAAGAGATTTATTGCACGACTACACATTAGTGGGGTAAAAAAGCAAAACTATCTTTGAACTATATTTCTATCGATATATACATGGTGTCTTGTTCAACAATAAGACGTGTGGAAGTGTGAACGCAACGATAAAATGTTAAAGGGGTGTGATAACAGTTATTAAGAGACAAAATTATGTTAAAGGAGATAAATAGCACCACTACACATTAATGCGATAAAAAGACAAAATTACCCTTGTAATTAGAAACCTTTGTTGACATTTATTTGATCAAGTTCCAATGTTCTGCAACAAGTATTCTGCTGATTATTAATATTAGAGATAGACCCAACGAAATGGGAGCAAAATATTAGAGCTACAAAGTGGCCTGGTAAAGATATAAACCTACCATAGTTTGAGAAGACAATAACATGACATTCAGAATGCCATCTTCAACAACATGATATCTGAAAAAGTGGGTGTCAATATACGAAGTTTAGTTAATTATATTCTCATAAACTAACAATATAACACATGTGACCTTTTGCCATACTTTGATTCGTTTGAGCAAACTGAGTGAGCCTCTCGTCTCCAAGAAGAGAGGAAACCCATGCAGATAGCTATAAATTGCATCACTACACAAGGGTGGGTTAAAAAGCTCATGATACCTCTGAAATTGAGTTGTATGTTGAGTTATTCATGTTGTTGTCTTCAACAATAAGTGTGAAAGTGTGAGGGATAAGATATGATTCTAAACAACAATTACTATGGTGATGACTATTTTTAGAGGTATACCCTATGAAATAAAAAAAATAGAAGAGCTACACAGTAGCAGGATAAAAAGACAAACCTACCTTTCAGATAGAGGTAAACCATACGACTACCCAATGGTCGGATAAAAAGACAAAACTACCTCTGAAATTGATTTCTGAGTTGATGTTTTCATCCTGTCGTGTTCAACAAGAATAAGTGTGGAAGTGTGAAGTGCATGATTGATGCTCAATAATAATTACGTTGGTGATAGTTGTTATTAGAGATTGACCTCACGAAATGTGAGAAATAGGAGAACTACAAAGTAATATAGTAAAAAGACAAACGTACCCATACATGAGAAAATGTTAACAAGTTATTCGTGCGCAATTTCAACAAGATGGAATGTGTAAGTTCGAGTGACAAGATACGATGTATAGTTATTTATAATCCCTGAGACTCTAATAACGTACGAAAGTGAGTTACGAGCATACTTTAATTTCGATGAAGCCACCTCAAACGTCTCTCCACCTCAAACGTGCATGCTATTGGAAACATTTTGTTCTATGTATGTGTAACATGATTTATTGGGTTGCTTATAGTTTACCCTTGCCTTGTAATCTAAATTATGTAGTCTTTTATTTACATTGTCACTTATGAGTTGCATGGTTTGTTATTAATTTAAATTATGTAGTTGCCTTTATATGTGAATTTATGGTTGCATTTTTTGCAATTCATCATTGTTTCATATGATATGCTTTTGTTATAATTTATGCTAAATATTTTTTATTTTCTTTATTTTGTTTGAAATTTTTGATTTTTTTTTATTAAAAATTTAAGATACTATACAATACAGTGTTACTTTGGGCCCGATCGATACGAGTAACGATATGATACTTATAACCTTGATAAGAAGTGTGAAAGTGTAAATGACAAGATATGATGTTAAGCAACAAGTGCTATTGTAATGACTATTATTAGAGGTATACCCTACGAAATAAAAAAATAGAAGAGCTATACAGTAGCGGGGTAAAAAGACAAACCTACTCCTGAAGAAAGAGATAAATAGTATGATTACCCAATGTTAGGGTAAAAAGATAAAACTACCCTTGAAATTGATTTCTATACTAATGTATTCATCGTGTCTTGTTAAAAAAGAATAAGTGTGAAAGTGTGAACAACATGATTGATGTTCAACAATAAGTACGTTGGTGATGGCTGTTATTAAAGATTGACCTCACAAAATGTGAGAAATAGAAGAACTACAAAGTAGCAAGGTAAAAAGACAAACATACCCCTACACGAGAAAATGTTAACAAGTTATTCGTGCACAATCTTCAACAAGATGAAATGTAAAAGTTCGAGGGACAAGATACGATGTATAATTATTTATAATCACTGGAACTCTAAGAACGTATGCAAGTGGGTTACGAGCATACTTTAATTTTGATTAACCAACCAATAACGTCTCTCGTCTTAAACAAGTAGTTTCTTATAAGTTAGTGTGATACAAGTTGGAGTAGAAGAATATCATATCATTTATGTTAATGATTTTATGGGTCAAAAGTGATGGAGGCAAAGCCGATGGTTAAATTGCAATTCTTAATTTTCTACGGAAAAAAGATTATGGGAAATGTTAGCAGTACCCTTTTTACAGTGCATCGAAACACTCATTGTCTAAAAGGGCTGCAATTTGATTTTGACTGATATTTAGTCATTGTTTAGTACTTCTATGATGACTAATAGTGTTTTCTTTGCCCCTCATCTAACAAGTATTGTTATAAGTAGCACAACTACACAATGATGGGGTGAAAAGTGAAAACTACTTATTAAATAGAAAACTATGTCCGTGTGTACCATGTGTCGTGCTTAATTAGAACATACATGAAAGTGTGAATGACACAATATGATCTTCCGCAACAATTGTGTTGCTGATAGCCATTGTTAGAAGTAAGAGAGGTACACGGTGGTGGACTAAAAAGGCAAAGCTACCCTTATGTGATAGAACAACATCATGACATTTGTAATGCCATCTACTACAAAATCAAATGTGAAAGTGTGAGTGACAAGATCCGATGTTCCGACATTAATAATTTTTGAAACTCTTACAATATAATGCGTCTCGTCTTTCATGAAGGAACAAAGAACCATGTTTGAGCATACACTAATTTTGAAGAAGGAACCCAAAACGTCTATCATCTTTATCAAGTAGTGTGATAACAATTATTATGAGACAAAACTATGTGAAAGGAGATAAATAGCACCACTACACATTATCGGGGGAAAAGACCAAGTTACCTTTGTAATAGAAACCTTTGTCGATTTTTATTTGTTCAAGTTCTAATGTTCTGCAACAAGTATTTTGCTGATTATTAATATCAGAGATTGGCCCAACAAAATGGGGGCAATAACAGAGTTACCAAGTGGCTTGGTAAAGATACTAACCTATCCAAGTTTGAGAAGATAATAATACAACATTCACACTACCTTCTTGAATAACTAGATATGTGAAAATGTGGGTGTTAAGATACGATGTTTAGTTATTTATGTTCCCATAAACTAACAGTGTAACACATGTGACTTTTTACCATACTTTGATTCGATTGAGCAAACTAAATGGGTCTCTTGTCTCGAAGAAGTGCTTTTATAATTTCTAGTCTGAGAAGAGCCCTTGCAGGAAGAGATTAATTGCACGACTACACATTAGTGGGGTAAAAAAGCAAAACTACCTCTGAAATATATTCTTTGTCGATATATACATGGTGTCTTGTTCAACAATAAGTGTGGAAGTGTGAATGACACGATAAGATGTTTAACAATAAGTAATATTGTGATTGCTACTACTAGCGGCATACCATTCAAAATCAGAAAAATAGGAGAGATACACAGTAGCGGAGTAAAAACAAAACTTACCCTTGTATTACAAATCAGTAACAAGCCATGCATAATGCCATTGAATGGTCACTTGTCTCCAACAAGTACTTTGATTATAAATAGCACGATTCCACAATTGTGGGGTAAAAAGACCAAACTACTCATAAAATTGATTTCAATATTGATACTTACATCATGTCGTGGGCAATTAGAAGTGTGGAAGGGTGAATGACAAGATAGATGTTAAACAATAATTACGTTCGTGATGACTGTTTTTAAAGATTGACCACACGAAATGTTTGAAGGAGGATATATGTAAGGTGATGGGGTAAGAAAACAAACCTACCCCTATGTTAGAAATTATTAACAAGGCATTCATGATGCAATCTTTAACAAGATGGAATGCGAAAGTGTGAGTGACAAGATATGATATATGGTTACTTACAGTTTCTGAAACTCGAACAACGAATGCAAGTGGGTTATATGCATACTTTAATTTTGAAGAGGGGATCTAGAACGTTTCATCTTCAACAAGTCGTTTAATAACTATTAGTTTTATGCAAAACTATGTGAATGGAGATAAATAGGACTACAACACAATGACAGGGTAAAAAGATAAAATTTCACTTGAAATAGAGAGCTTTGTTGATGTTTATTTGGTCATGATAAGATGTTCTGCTATCAGTATTATAGTGATTATTATTATTAGAGATTGACCCAACAAAATGGAAGAAATAGAAGCGGTACAAAGTGGCTTGATAAATATACAAACCTACCCTGCTTCGAAAAGACTATAACATGATATTCACAAAGCCGTCTTCAACAACATGGTATTTGAAAATATGAGTGTCAATATACGTTGTTCAGTTCCCTATAATCCCAAAAATCAATAATATAATTTTTTTGAGCGAAATGTGCGGGCCTCTCTTCTCCAAGCTGTGCTTTTATAATTGTTAGTATAAGAAAAGCCCCTTCAAAAAGCGAAATTACATGACTATACATTGGTGGGGGTAAAAAGACAAAACTACCTCTAATGAATGTTGTTTGAGTTTGACAAAACGAAATGTGAGAAACAGGAGAGCAACAATGTGGCGGGGTAAAAAGGCGAACCTACTACCATGTGAGAAAACATTAACAAGGCATTCATGATGCAATCTTCAACAAGATGAAATATGAAAGTGTGAGTGACAAGATATGATGTATATTGATTATCCTTGCAACTCTAACAACGTTTCCATGCGTGTTGCAGGCCTACTTTCATTTTGATGAGGGAATAAAAAATGTCTCATCTTCAATAAGTTGTTTGATAACAATTAGTTTGAGACAAAACTATGCAAAAGGAGATAAATAACACTAATACACAATGATAGGGTAAAAATACAAAATTACACTGAATATAGAAACCTATGTTGATATTTATTTGGTCAAGGTACAATGTTCTGCAACTAGTATTCTTGTGATGATTACTATTAGAGATTGACCCAACGAAATGAGAGAAATAAAAGAGCTATAAAGTGGCTTGGTAAATATACAAACCTATCCTAATGTGAGAAGACAATAACACGACATTCACAATGCCATATGGAATAAGCTGATATGTGAAAATGTGGGTGTCAATATACGATGTTTAGTTACTTATATTCTTATAAGCTAACAATATAACACGTGTGAGTTTTTACCATACTTTGATTCGTTTCAGCGAACTAAGTGGTGATCTTGTCTCCAAAAAGTGCTTTTACAAGTGTTAGTATGTGAAAAGCCCATTCACAAAGAGATTAAGTGCACGACTACACGTTAGTGGGGTAAAAGGCAAAACTACCTCTAAAATATATTTCTATGTCTCTTGTTCAACAATAAGAAGTACGGAACTGTGAATGACAGGATAAGATGTTCAACAACAAGTAATATGGTGATTGTTACTACTATCCGCACGCCGTTCGAAATCAGAAAAGTAGGAGAGCTACAAAGTAGCGGGGTAAAAACAAAACTTACCCTTGTACGACAAATCAATAACAAGCCATGCGTAATTGCACTGAATGGCCACTCGTCTCCAACAAGGACTCCGGTGATAAATAAGACGTTTTCACAATAGTGGGGTAAAAAAACAAAAGTACCCATAAAATTGATTTCAATATCGATATTTACATTATGCCATGTTCAATTAGAAGAAGTGTGGAAGGGTGAATGGCAAGATAGATGATAAACAACAAGTACGTTGGTGATGACTTTTGTTAGAGATTGACTACACAGAATATGAGAAAGAGGAGAGATGCAAGGTGCCAGGGTGAAATTGATTTCTATACTAATGTATTTGTCGTGTCGTGTTCAATGAGATATGATGTTAAGCTACAAGTGCTATTGCTATGACTATTATTAGAGGTATACCCTACGAAATCAAAAAATCGAAGGGCTATACATTAGCGCGGTAAAAAGATAAACCTACCCTTTTAGAAAGAGATAAGTAGTATGACTATCCAATATTGGGGTAAAACGATAAAACTACCCTTGAAATTGATTTCTATACTAATGTATTCATCGTGTCGTGTTGAACAAGAATACGTGTGGAAGTGTGAACGACACGATTGATGTTCAACACCAAGTACGTTGGTGATGGCTGTTATCAGAGATTGACCTCACGAAATGTGAGAAATAGGAGAACTACAAAGGAATAGGGTAAAAAGACAAACATATCCCTACATGAGAAAACACTAACAAGTTATTTGTCCGCAATCTTCAACAAGATGGAATGTACAAGTGCGAGTGACAAGATACGATGTATAGTTTGCATATAATCCTTGAAACTCTAACAACATATGCAAGTTGGTTACGAGCATACTTCAATTTCTATTAACCAACCGATAACGTGTCTAGTCTTCAACAAGTAGTTTGATATAAGTTAGTATGATACAAGTTGGAATTGAAGAATATCATATCGTTGATGCTAATGATTGTTATGTCAAAAGTGATGATGGCAAAACTGATGGTTAAATTGTAATTCCAAGTTTTTTTACGGAAAGCAGATTATGGGAAATTTTTGGAGTACCCTTTGTTATGGTGCATCCAAAGCACTCATTTTCCAAAAGGGCAGCATTTTGATTTTGATTGATATTTAGTGATTATTTAGTATTTCTATGATGACTAAGAGGGTTTTCTTTGCCCCTCATCCAACAAGTACTATTATAAGTAGCATAACTACACAATGGTGGGGTGAAAAGTGAAAACTACTCATGAAATAGAAAACTATGTTGTGTTTAATTAGAACATGCGTGAAAGTATGAATGACACAAAATGATCTTCAGTCACTACTATGTTGCTTATAGCCATTTTTAGAGATTGATCGTACAAAATGGGAGAAGAGAGATACACGGTGGTGGGGTAAAAAGACCAAGCTACCCTTATGTGACAAAACAACATCATGACATTTATAATGCCATCTACTACAAAATCAAATGTGAAAGTATGAGTCACAAGATCCGATGTTCAGTCACTAATAATTTCTTAAACTCTTACAGTATAACGCATCTCCTCTTCGAGGAAGGAACCGAGAACAATGTTTGAGCATACACTAATTTTGAAACAAGAACCAAGAACGTCTATCGCTCTTAACAAATAGTGTGATAACAGTTATTATGAGACAAAACTTTGTGAAAGGAGATAAATAGCACCACTACACATTATCGGCAAAAAAGACCAAATTACCTTTGTAATAGAAACCTTTGTCGATTTTTATTTGTTCAAGTTCCAATGTTCTGCAACAAGTATTTTGCTGATTATTAATATGCGGGATTGACCCAACAAAATGGGAGCAATAACAGAGTTACAAAGTGGCTTGGTAAAGATACTAACCTATCCAAGTTTGAGAAGATAATAATACGACATTCATATTACCTTCTTAAACAACATGATATCTGAAAATGTGGGTGTCAAGATGCGATGTTTAGTTATTTATGTTCCCATAAACTAACAATATAGCACGTGTGACTTTTTACCATACTTTGATTCCATTGAGCAAACTAAATCAGACTCGAAGAAGTGCTTTTATAATTGCTAGTATGAGGAGAGCCCCTGCAGAAAGAGATTAATTGCACGACTACTTATTAGTGGGGTAAAAAGGCAAAAGTACCTCTGTATTATATTCTTTATCGATGTATACATGGTGTCTTGTTCAACAATAAGTGTGAAAGTGTGAATGACAAGATAAGGTGTTCAACAAGTAATATGGTGATTGCTACTACCTGCGGCATACTGTTTGAAATAAAAAAATAATAGAGCTATATAGTTGCAGGGTAAATACCAAACTTACACTTTATGACAAATCAATAAAATGCCATGCATAATTCCATGGAATGGCCACGTGTCACCAACAAGTACTCTAATGATAAATAGCACGATTCCATAATGTTGTGATAAAAGTACAAAACTATCAATAAAATTGATTTCAATATCGATATTTACATCATGTCGTGTTCAATTTGAAGAAGTGTGGAAGGGTGAATGAGAAGATATGATGTTAACCAACAAGTGCTATTATAATGACTATTGTTAGAGGTATACACTACAAAATCAGAAAATAGAATAGCTATACCATACCGGGGTAAAAAGACAAACCTACCCTGACAGAAATAGATAAATGGCATGACTACCCAATGTTGGGGTAAAAAGATAAAACTACCGTTGAAATTGATTTCTATACTAATGTATTCGTCGTGTCTTATTCAACAAGAATAAGTGTGGAAGTGTGAACATGATTGATGTTCAACAATAAGTACGTTGGTGATGGCTGTTATTAGAGATTGACCTCACGAAATGTGAGAAGCAGGAGAACTACAAAGTAGCACGGTAAAAGGCAAACATACCCCTACATGAGAAAACGTTAACAGGTTATTTGTGTGCAATATTCAATATGATGAAATGTTAAGGTGCGAGTGGCAAGATACGATGTATAGTTACTTATAATCCCTAAAACTCTAACAAGGTGTGCAAGTGGGTTACAAACATACTTTAGTTTTGATTGACCATCAGATAACGTCTCTAGTCTTCAACAAGTAGTTTAATATAAGTTAGTTCAATACAAGTTGGAGTAGAAGAATATCATATCATTGATGGTGATGATTTTTTGGGTCAAAAGTGATGGAGGCGAAGCGTCTGGTTAAATTGCAATTCTTAGTTTTCTACAGAAAGAAGATTATGGGAAATGTCAGCAGTACCCATTGTTACAACGCATCCAAAGCACTCATTGTCTAAAAGGGGTACAATTTGATTTTGGTTGATATTTAGTCATTGTTCATTACTTCTATGATAAGTAATAGTGTTTTCTTTCCTCTCATCCAATAAGTATTTTGTAAGTAGCACAACTACACAATGGTGGGGTAAAACTGGGAAAACTACTCATGAAATAGAAAACTATGTCGGTGTGTACCATGTGTCGTGTTTAATTTGAACATGTGTGAAAGTGTGAATGACACAATACGATCTTTAGCAACAACTATGTCACTAATAGCCATTGTTAGAGATTGATCGTACAAAATGGGAGAAGTAAGAGAGCAGCACAATGGTGGGGTTAGAAGACAAAGCTACCCTTATGTGACAAAACAACCTCATGACATTTATAATGCCATCTACTTCAAAATCAAATGTGAAAGTGTGAATGACCAGATCCGATGTTTGGTCATTAAATTTTTTTGAGAGTCTTACAATATAACGTGTCTCGTCTTTCATGAAGGAACAAAGAACCATGTTTGAGCACATGCTAATTTTGAAGAAGAAACCGAGAACGTCTATCATCTTTATCAAGTAGTGTGATAACATTTATTAAGAGATAAAACTATGTTAAGGGAGATAAATAGCACCACTACACTTTAACAGGGTAAAAAGACAAAATTACCCTTGTAATTAGAAACCTTTGCTGATATTTATTTGATAAAGTTCCAATGTTCTGCAACAAGTATTCTGCTAATTATTAATATTAGAGATTGACCCAACGAAATGAGAGCAATATTAGAGCTATAAAGTGGCTTGGTAAAGATACAAACCTATCCTAGTTTGAGAAGACAATAACATGACATTCACAATGCCATCTTGAACTACATGATATGTGAAAAAGTGGGCGTCAATATACAATGTTTAGTTAATTATATTCTCATAAATTAACAGTATAACACTTGTGACTTTTTACCATACTTTGATTCGTTTGAGCAAACTGAATTGGCCTCTCATCTCCAAGAAGAGAGAAAATCCATGCATATAGTTATAAATTGCATCACTACACAATGGTGGGTTAAAAAGTCCATACTACCTTTGAAATTGATTTCTATGTTGAGTTATACATGTTGTCGTCTTCAACATTAAGAAGTGAGTGTGAATGACTAGATATGATGTTAATCAACGAGTACTTTGGTGATGACTATTTTTAGAGGTACACCCTACAAATTAGAAAAATAGAAGAGCTACACAGTAGCAGGACAAAAAGACAAACCTGCTCGGCAGAAAGTGGTAAACCATACGACCACCCAATGGTGGGATAAAAAGACAAAACTACCTATGAAATTGATTTCTAAGTTGATATTTTCATCGTGTCGTGTTGAATAAAATGATCTTCATCAACAACTATGTCGCTTAATGCCATTGTTAGAGATTTTTCTTATGAAATGAGAGAAGAGAGATACACAATAGTGGGGTAAAAAGACAAGGCTACCCTTTTGTGATAGAACAACATCATGACATTTATATTGCCATCTACTACAAAATCAAATATGAAAGTTTCAGTGACAAGATCTGATGTTCGGTCACCAATAATTTCTTAAACTCTTACAGTATAACGCATGGCGTCTTTGAGGAAAGAATAAAGAACGATGTTTGAGCATACTCTAATTTTAAAGATGGAACCGAGAACATCTATCGTCTTTAACAAATAGTGTTATAACAATTATTATGAGACAAAACTATGTGAAAGGTGATGAACATCACCACTGCACTTTAACGACGTAAAAAGATCAAATTACCTTTGTAATTGAAACCTTTGTCGATATATCTTTGGTCAAGTTCCAATGTTTTGCAACAAGTATTCTGCTTGTTAGTAATATCAAATATTGACCCAACAAAATGGGAGCACTAACAGAGCTACAAAGTGGCTTGGTAAAGATATACACCTATCCTTGTTTGAGAAGACAATAACACAACATTCACAATGCCATCTTGAACAACATGATATGTGAAAATGTGGGTGTCAAGATATGATGTTTAGTTACTTATATTCCCATAAACTAACAATATAGCGCGTGTGACTTTTTACCATACTTTGATTCTTTTGAGCGAACTAAGTGGGGTTCCTGTCTCCAAGAAGTGCTTTTATAACTGGTAGTGTGAGAAAAGCCCCCGTAGAAAGCGATTAATTGCTCGACTACGCATTAGTGGGGTGAAAGGGAAAAACTACCTCTGAAGTATATTTCGATGTCGATATATGCATGGTGTTTTGTTCAACAATAAGTGTGGAAGTGTGAATTATAGGATAAGATGTTCAACAACAGGTACTATAGTGATTGCTACATCTAGTGGCATACCGTTAGGAATAAAAAAAGTAGGAGAGCTACACAGTAGTGGGGTAAAAACAAAACTTGACCTTGTATGACAAATCAATAACAAGCCATGCATAATGCCACCTATGGTCACTTGTCTTCGACAAGTACTTTGATGATAAATAGAACGTTTTCACAATGGTGGGGTAAAAAAAACAAAAGTACCCATAAAATTGATTTCAATATCGATATTTACATCATGCCATGTTGACTTTTTACCATACTTTGATTCGTTTGAGCAAACTAAATGGTATTCTTGTCTCCAAGAGGTGTTTTTATAACTGCTAGTATGAGAAAAGCCCCTGCAGAAAGAGATTTATTGCACGACTACACATTAGTGGGCTAAAAAGGCAAAACTACCTTTGAAATATATTTCTGTCGATATATATATGGTGTCTTGTTCAACAATAAGAAATGTGAAAGTGTGAACGACACAATAAGATGTTAACGGAGTGTGATAACACCTATTAAGAGACAAAACTATGTGAAAGGAGATAAATTGCACCACTACACATTAACGGGGTAAAAAGACAAAATTACCCTTGTAATTAGAACCCTTTATTGATATTTATTTGATCAAGTTCCAATGTTCTGCAACAAGTATTCTGCTGATTATTAATATTAGAGATTGACCCAACGAAATGGGAGCAATATATCAGAGCTACAAAGTGGCTTGGTAAATATGCAAACCTATCATTGTTTGAGAAGACAATAACATGACATTCACAATGCCATCTTGAACAACATGATATGTGAGAAAGTGGGTGTCAATATACGAGGTTTAGTTAATTATATTCTCCTAAACTAACAATATAACACATGTGACCTTTTGCCATACTTTGATTCGTTTGAGCAAAATGAGTGGGCCTCTCATCTCCATGAAGAATGAAAACCCATGCATATAGCTATAAATTGCATCACTACACAATGGTGGGTTAAAAAGTTCATGCTACCTCTGAAATTGAGTTGTATGTTGAGTTATACATGTTGTAGTCTTCAACAATAAGAAGTGTGAAAGTGTGAGGGACAAGATATGATGTTAAACAACAAGTACTGTAGTGATGACTATTTTTAGAGGTATACCCTACAAAATAAAAAAAATAAAAGAGCTACCCAACAGCAGGATAAAAAGGCAAACCTACCTTGCATATAAAAGTAAACCATACAACTACCCAGTGGTCGGATAAAAAAACAAAACTACCTCTGAAATTGATTTCTGAGTTGATGTTTTCATCGTGCCGTGTTCAACAAGAATAAGTGTGGAAGTGTGAAGGGTATGATTGATGCTCAATAATAATTACGTTGGTGATAGTTGTTATTAGAGTTTGACCTCACGAAATGTGAGAAATAGGAGAACTACAAAGTAATATAGTAAAAAGACAAACGTACCCATACATGGGAAAATGTTAACAAGTTGTTCGTGCGCAATTTCAACAAGATAGAATGTGTAAGTGCGAGTGACAAGATACAATGTATAGTTATTTATAATCCCTGAGACTCTAACAACGTACGAAAGTGAGTTACGAGCATACTTTAATTTCGATGAAGCCACCTCAAACGTCTCTCCTCCTCAACAAGTAGTTTGCTAAAGTTAGTGTGATACAAGTTGGAGTAGGTGAATATCATACCATTGTTGTTAATGATTGTTATGGGTCAAAAGTGATGGTGGCAAAGCGGTTGGTTAAATTGTAATTCTTAGTTTTGTAAGGATGGAAGATTATGGGAAATGTTAGCAGTGCCCTTTATTACAGTCCTTCCAAAGCACTCATTGTCTTAAATTTCTGCGGTTTGATTTTGACTCATATTTAGTCATTGTTTAGTATTTCTATGATGACTAATTGTGTTCTCTTTACCCCTCATACAACAAGTACTAGTATAAGTGGCACAAGTACACAATGGTGAGGGTAAAAAGGAAAAACTATGTCGTCATGTACACTGTTCATGTTTAATTAGAACACGCGTGAAAGTGTGAATGACACAATATGATGTTGAACAACAACTATGTTGGTGATGGCCATTGTTAGAGATTGATTGGTCGAAATGAGAGAAATTGGAGAGGTACACCGTGGTAGGGTAAAAAGACAAACCTACCCTTATGTGACGAAACAACATGATTTTTATAATACCAGTGGTCATGAGGCTGTTGTGAAAGTCGGCAACGATGTTAGTCACCGATGTTGGGTGGCTCTGATACCATGTTAAAGTCGGCTAGGGTGACTGCCTTAAAATAGAAAAAGAAAGAGAGAGAGAGAGAGAGTCGTCTATTGCTAATTAGGTCTAATCTCACTTAAATAGCGAGATTAGACTAAAACACCTTATTTATAATAATGCCCCTGACCTCTTGAGAGATTAGACTAAAACACCTTACTGAATTACCCATATATAACGGTGACTGCTTCTCAACACCCATAAACTAACAATATAACACGTGTGAATTTTTACCATACTTCGATTCATTTGAGCAATCTAAATGGGGTTCTTGTCTCCAGGAAGTGCTTTTATGACCGCTAGTTTGAGAAAAAGCCCTTGCAGAAAGAGATTAATTGCACGACTACATATTAGTGGGGTAAAGAGCGCTTTTATAATTGCTAGTATAAGAAAAGTCCCTGCAAAAAGCGAAATTGCATGAGTGCACATTGGTGGGGGTAAAAAGACAAAATTACCTCTAATGAATGTTGTTTGAGTATGACAAAACGAAATGTGAGAAACAAGAGAGCTACAATGTGGCAGGGTAAAAAGGCAAACCTACTACTCTGTGAGAAAACATTAACAAGGCATTCATGATGCAGTCTTCAACAAGATGAAAGTGTGAGTGACAAGATATGATGTATAGTTATTGATAATCCTGGAAACTCTGACAACGTATCCATGCGTGTTGCAGGCATACTTTAATTTTGATAAGGGAATCGAGAACCTCTCTTGTCTTCAATAAGTAGTTTGATGACAATTAGTATGAGACAAAACTATGCAAAATGAGATAAATAACACCAATACACAATGATTTGGTAAAAATACCAAATTACACTGAAAATTGAAAGCTATATTGATATTTATTTGGTCAAGATATGATGCTCTGCAACTAGTATTTTGTTAATGATTACTATTAGAGATTGACCCTACGAAATGAGAAATAAAAGAGCTACAAAGTGGTTTGGTAAACATACAAACCTATCCTAGTGTCAGAAGGCAGAATAACACGACATTAAGAATGCCATCTTGAATAAGATGATATGTGAAAATGTGGGCGTCAAGATACGATGTTTAGTTACTTATATTTCCGTAAACTAACAATATAACAAGTGTGGATTTTTACCATACTTTGATTCGTGTGAGCAATACGAGTGGGCCTCTCGTCTCCAAGAAGAACAAAAAGCCCATGCAGAAAGAAATAAATTGCACTACTACACATTGGTAGGTTAAAAGGACCAAACTACCTCTGAAATTAATTTATATGTCGATTTATACATGCTGTTGTGTTCAACAATAAGAAGTGTGAAAGTGTAAATGACAAGATATGATGTTAAGCAACAAGTGATATCGTAATGACTATTATTAGATGTATACCCTACGAAATCAGGGAATAGAACAACTATACCATAACAAGGTAAAAAGACAAACGTGCCTCTACAGAAAGAGATAAATAGTATGCCTACCCAATATAGGGGTAACACGATAAAACTACCCATGAAATTTAATTCTATACTTATGTATTTGTCGTGTCGTGTTCAACAAGAATAGATACGGAAGTGTGAATGACATGATTGATGTTCAACAATAAGTACGTTGGTGATGGCTGTTATTAGAGATTGACAACATCCTGACATTTATAATGCCATCTACTACAAAATCAAATATGAAAGTGTGAGTGACAAGATCCGATGTTGCGTCACTAATAATTTCTGAAAATCTTTCAATATAGCGCGTCTCGTCTTTCAGGAAGGAACAAAGAACCATGTTTCAACGTACGTTAATTTTGAAGAAGGAACCGAGAACGTCTATCTTCTTTATCAAGTAGTGTGATAACAATTATTAAGGGTCAAAACTATGTTAAAGGAGATAAATAGCACCACTACACATTGACAGGGTAAAAAGACAAAATTACCCTTGTAACAAAAACCTTTGTGATATTTATTTGATCAAGTGCCAATGTTCAGCAACAAGTATTCTGTTGATTATTAATATCAGAGATTGACGAGGCGAAATGGGAGCAATAACAGAGCCACAATGTGGCTTGGTAAAGTTACAAACCTATCCTAGTTTGAGAAGACAATAACACTACATTCACAATGCCATCTTGAATAACATGATATGTGAAAATGTGGGTATCAAGTTACGATGTTTAGTTACTTGTATTAGGATAAACTGACAATATAACACGTGTGACTTTTTACCATACTTTGATTCGTTTAAGCAAACTGAGTTGGGGTCTTGTCTTCGAGAAGTGCTTTTATAACTGCTCTTCTGAAAAAAGCCCCTGCAAAAGGAGATTAATTGAACAACTACACATTAGTGGGATAAAAAGGGAAAACTTCCTTTGAAATATATTTCTATGTCGATATATACATGATGAGTTGTTCAACATAAGTGTGGAAGTTTGAACGACAAGATAAGATGTTTAACATGTAGTATGGTGATTGCTACTACTAGCAGCATACCGTTCGAAATCAGAGAAATAGGAGAGCGACACAGTTGTTGGGTAAAAACAAAACTTACCCATTGTATGACAAATCAATAACAAGCCATGAATAATGCCACAAAATGGTCACTTGTCTCCAACAAGTACTCTAATGATAAATAGCACCATTCTACAATGGTGGGGTAAGAAAGCAAAAGTACCCATAAAATTGATTTCAATATCGATATTTACATCATGCCGTGTTCAATTAGAAGTGTGGAAGGGTGAATGACAAGATGGATGTTAAACAGTAAGTATGTTGGTGATGACTATTGTTAGAGATTGACCAGCCGAAATGTGAGAAAGAGGAAAGATTCAAGGTGACGGGGTAAGAACACAGACATACCCTCAAGTGAGAAATCGTTAACATGTTATTCGTGCACAATCGTCAACAAGATGGAATGTAAAAGGTCGAGTGACAAGATACGATGTATAGTTACTTATAATCCCTGAAACTCTAACACGGTATGCAAGTGGGTTACGAGCATACTTTAATTTTGAGTAAACAACCGATAACATCTCTCTTCTTCAACAAGTAGTTTGATATAAGTTAGTATGATACAAGTTAGAGTAGAAGAATATCATATCATTGATGCTAATGATTGTTATCGGTCAAAAGTGATGGAGGCAAAGTTGATGTTTAAATTGTAATTCTTAGTTTTCTACGGAAGGAAGATGCTGGGAACTATTTGGGGTACCTTGTTACAGTACATCCAAAGCACTCATTGTCTAAACGGGCAGCAATTAGATTTTGAATCATATTTAGTAATTGTTTAGTATTTCTATGATAACTAAAAGTGTTTTCTTTGCTCCTCATCCAACAAGTACTATTATAAGTGGCACAACTACACAATGGTGATGTGAAAAGTGAAAACTACTCATGGAATAGAAAACTATATCGTGTTTAATTAGAACATGCGTGAAAGTATGAATGACACAAAATGATCTTCATCAACAACTATGTTGCTCAATGCCATTGTTAGAGATTGATCATATGAAATGAGAGAAGTAATAGAGATACACGATGGTGGGGTAAAAAGACAAAGCTACCCTTATGTGATAGAACAACATCATGATTTCTGAAACTCTTACAATATAATGCGTCTCGTCTTTGAGGAAGGAACTGAGAACGATGTTTGAGCATACACTAATTTTGAAGATGGTGCCAAGAACGTCTATCGTCTTTAACAAATAGTGTGATAGCAATTATTATGTGACTAAACTACGTGAAAGGTGATGAATATCACCACTACACATTAACAGGGTAAAAAGACAAAATTACCCTTGTAATTGAAACCTTCGTCGATATTTATTTGATCAAGTTCCAATGTTATGCAAGAAGTATTCTGCTGGTTATTAATATCAGAGATTGACCAAACAAAATCGGAGCAATAACAATGCTACAAAGTGGCTTGGTAATGATATAAAGCTATCATTGTTTGAGAAGACAATAACACGACATTCACAATGCCATCTTGAACAACATGATATGTGAAAATGTGGGTGTCAAGATACGGTGTTTAGTTTCTTATATTCTCATAAACTAACAATATAACACGTGTGACTTTTTACCATACTTTGATTCTTTTAAGCAAACTAAGTGGGGCTCTTGGCTCCAAGAAGTGCTTTTATAATTGCTAGTATGAGAAAAGCCTCTGCAGAAAGAGATTATTTGCTCGACTACACATTAGTGGGGTAAAAAAGGCCAAGCGACCTCTGAAATATGTTTCTATGTCGATATATGCATGGTGTCTTTTTCAACAATAAGTGTGGAAGTGTGAATTACAGGATAAGATGTTCAACAACAAGTAATACGGTGATTGCTACTAGCAGTGGCATACCGTTAGAAATAAAAAAAATCGGAGAGCTACACAGTAGCGGGATAAAGACAAAACTTGACCTTGTATGACAAATCAATAGCAAGCCCTGTATAATGCCACCTAATGATCACTGGTCTCCAACAAGTACTCTGATAATAAATAGTACGTTTTCATAATGGTTGTGAAAAAAAACAAAAGTACCCATAAAATTGATTTCAATATCGATATTTACATCATGCCGTGTTGAATTAGAAGTGTGAACGACATGATAGATGTTAAGCAATAAGTACGTTGGTGTTGGCAGTTGTTAGAGATTGAACAGACGAAATGCGAGAATGAGGAAAGATGCAAGGTGACGGGGTAAGAAGACAAACCCACCTATGCAAAAAGAGATAAATAGTATGACTACATAATGCGATTGTAAAAAGATAAAACTACCGTTGAAATTGATTCTATACTAATGTATTTGTCGTGTCTTGTTCAACAAGATATGATGTTGAGCAACAAGTGCTATTGTAATGACTATTATTAGAGGTTTACCTTACGAAATCAGAAAATAGTAGAGATATACAGTAGCGGGGTAAAAAGACAAACCTACCCATGCAGAAAGAGATACTAGTATGACTACCCAATATTGGAGTAACAAAATAAAACTACCCTTGAAATTTCTTTCTATGCTAATGTATTCTTCGTGTCGGTTCCAACAAGAATAGATATGGTAGTGTGAACGACATGATTTATGTTCAACAATAAGTAAGTTGGTGATGGCTGTTACTAGAGATTGACCTCACGAGATGTGAGAAACAGGGGAACTACATAGTAGCAGGGTAAAACGACAAACATACCCCTACTTGAGAAAATGTTAACTAGATATTTGTGCACAGTCTTCTATAAGATGGAATATGAAGTTCGAGTGACAAGATACGATGTGTAGTTACTTTTAATCCTCGAAACTCTAACAACATATGCAAGTTGGTTACGAGCATACTTCAATTTCTATTAAGCAACCAATAACGTGCCTCGCCTTCCACAAGTAGTTTGATATAAGTTAGTATGATACAAGTTGGAGTAGAAGAATATCATATCATTGATGCAAATGATTGTTATGGGTCAAAAGTGATGAAGGCAAGGCGGATAGTTAAATTGCAATTGCTAGTTTTCTACGGAAAGAGGATTATGGGAAATGTTTGCAGTACCCTTTGTTACGGTGCATCTGAAGCGCTCATTTTCTAAAAGTGCAGCAATTTGATTTTGAATGATATTTAGTCATTGTTTATTTTTTCTGTGATGACTAAGGATGTTTTCTTTGCCCCTCAGCCAAGAAGTACTATTATAAGTAGCACGACTACACAATGGTGTGGTGAAAAGTGAAAACTACTCATTAAATAGAAAACTATTTTGTGTTTAATTAGAACATGCGTGAAAGTATGAATGACACAAAATGATCTTCATCAACTACTATGTTGCTGATAGCCATTGTACAGATTGATCGTACGAAATGAGTGAAGTAAGAGAGATACACGGTGGCGGGGTAAAAAGCCAAAGCTACCCTTATGTGACGAAACAACATCATGACATTTATAATGCCATCTACTACAAAATCAAATGTGAAAGTATGAGTCACAGGATCTGATGTTTGGTCACTAATAATTTACGAAACTCTTACAATATAACGCGTCTCCTCTTTGAGGAAGGAATCGAGAACGATGTTTGAGCATACCCTAATTTTGATGCAGGAATCGAGAACGTCTATCGGCCTTAACAGATAGTGTGATTATGGTTGTTATGAGACAAAACTATGTGAAAGGAGATAAATAGGACCACTACACATTATCAGGGAAAAAGACCAAATTACCTTTGTAATAGAAACCTTTTTCGATTTTGATTTGTTCAAGTTCCAATGTTCTGCAACAAGTATTCTGCTGATTATTAATATCAGAGATTGACCCAACAAAATGGGAACAATAACGGAGTTACAAAGTTGCTTGGTAAGGATACAAAGCTATCGTAGTTTGAGAAGATAATAATACGATATTCACAGTACCATCTTGAACAACATGATATGTGAAAATGTGGGTGTCAACATACGATGTTTAGTTACTTATATTCCCATAAACTCACAATATAACAATGTGACTTTTTACCATACTTTGATTCATTTGAGCAAACTAAATGGGATTCTTGTCTCCAAGTGGTGCTTTTATAACTGCTAGTATGAGAAAAGCTCATGCAGAAAGAGATTTATTGCACGACTACACATTAGTGGGGTAAAAAGGCAAAGCTACATTTGAAATATATTTCTGTCGATATATACATGGTGTCTTGTTCAACAATAAGACGTGTGGAAGTGTGAACGACACGATAAAATGTTAAAGGGTTGTGATAACAGTTATTAAGAGACAAAACTATGTTAAAGGATATAAATGGCACCACTACACATTAATGCGATAAAAAGACAAAATTACCCTTGTATATTTATTTGATCAAGTTTCAATGTTCTGCAACAAGTATTCTGCTGATTATTAATATTAGAGATAGACCCAACGAAATGGGAGCAAAATATTAGAGCTACAAAGTGTTTTGTTAAAGATACAAACCTACCATAGTTTGAGTAGACAATAACATGACATTCACAATGCCATCTTCAACAACATGATATCTGAAAAAGTGGGTGTCAATATACGATGTTTAGTTAATTATATTCTCATAAACTTACAATATAACACATGTGACCTTTTGCCATACTTTGATTCGTTTGAGCAAACTGAGTTCGCCTCTCGTCTCCAAGAAGAGAGGAAACCCATGCAGATCGCTATAAATTGCATCACTACACAATGGTTGGTTAAAAAGTTCATGCTACCTCTGAAATTGCGTTGTATGTTGAGTTATACATGTTGTTTTCAACAATAAGAAGTGTGAAAGTGTGGGGGACAAGATATGATGTTAAACAAGTACTATAGTGATGACTATTTTTTGAGGTATACCTTACAAAATAAAAAAATAAAAGAGCTACCCAACAACAGGATTAAAAGGCAAACCTACCTTGCAGATAAAAGTAAACCATACAACTACCCAGTGGTAGGATAAAAAGACAAAACTACCTCTGAAATTGATTTCTGAATAGATGTTTTCATCGTGTCGTGTTCAACAAGAATAAGTGTGGAAGTGTGAAGGGCATGATTGATGCTCAATAATAATTACGTTGGTGATAGTTGTTATTAGAGATTGACCTCACGAAATGTGAGAAATCAGAGAACTACAAAGTAATATAGTAAACAGACAAACATACCCATACATGAGAAAATGTTAACAGGTTATTCGTGCGCAATTTCAACAAGATGGAATGTGTAAGTGTGAGTGACAAGATACGATGTATAGTTATTTATAATCCTTGAGACTCTAACAACGTACGAAAGTGAGTTACGTGCTTACTTTAATTTCGATGAAGCCACCTCAAACGTCTCTCCTCCTCAACAAGTAGTTTGCTAAAGTTAGTGTGATACAAGTTGGAGTAGGTGAATATCATACCATTGTTGTTAATGATTGTTATGGGTCAAAAGTGATGGTGGCAAAGCAGTTGGTTAAATTGTAATTCTTAGTTTTGTAAGGATGGAAGATTCTGGGAAATGTTAGCAGTGCCCTTTATTACAGTCCTTCCAAAGCACTCATTGTCTTAAATTTCTGCGGTTTGATTTTGTCTCATATTTAGTCATTGTTTAGTATTTCTATGATGGCTAATTGTGTTCTCTTTACCCCTCATACAACAAGTACTAGTATAAGTGGCACAAGTACACAATGGTGAGGGTAAAAAGGGAAAACTAGCCATGAAGTCGAAAACTATGTCGTTGTGTACACTGTTCATGTTTAATTAGAACATGCGTGAAAGTGTGAATGACACAATATGATGTTGAACAACAACTATGTTGGTGATGGCCATTGTTAGAGATTGATTGGTCGAAATGAGAGAAATTGGAGAGCTACACTATGGTAGGGTAAAAAGACAAACCTACCCTTATGTGACGAAACAACATGATTTTTATAATACCGTCTACTACAAAATCAAATGTGAAAGTGTGAGTGACAAGATTCGATGTTCAGTTACTAATAATTTATGAAACTCTAACAATATTATGCCTCTCGCCTTTAGAGGAGGAACATCGAACAATGTTTGTGCATACACTGATTTTGAAGTCGGGACTGATAACATCTACCGTCTTTAACCAATAGCATATGAGAAAACTATGTGAAAGCAAATAAATATCACCACTGCACATTAACGGTGTAAAAAGACAAATTACCCTAGTAATAGAAACCTTCGTCGATATTTATTTTATCAAGCTACAATGTTCTGCAACAAGTATTCCGGTGGTTGTTAATTGTAGAGATTGACCCAACGGAATGGGAGAAATAAGAAAGTTACCTAGTGGCTTGGTAAAGATACAAACTTATCCTAGTTTGCGAAGACAATAACACGACATTCACAATGCCATCTTGAACAACATGATATGTGAAAATATGGGTGCCACGATATGATGTTTAGTTACTTATATTTTCGTTGTTGAAGTCAGCTAGGGTGACTGCCCGAAAACAGAAAAAGAGATAGAGAGAGTCGTATGTTGCTAATTAGGTCTAATATCTATTAAATAGAGAGATTAGACTAAAACACGTTATTTACAATAATGCCTCTGACCTCTTGAGTAGTTACTAAACTACCCATATGTAACGGTGACTGCTTCTCAACACTCCCCTCAAGCTGGAATATATATATATATATATATATATATATATATATATATATATATATATATATATCAATAATGCTCAGTTTGTCACAACATTTTGAAAAATTTGATCTCGCTAAGGGTTTTGTGAAGACATCAACAATTTGGTTCTTTGAAGATATGTGTTTGGTGCAAATGTACCGAGTCTGGAGCAGGTCATGTACATAGTGACAATCCATCTCAATATGCTTTGTCCGTTCATGAAATACTGGATTATTAGCAATATAAGTAGCAACTCTATTATCACATATCATCTCCATAGGTAATGAGACTTTCACTTGAAGATCAGCCAAGACAGATTTAACCCACATCATCTCAGCAACAGTTTGAGCGATAGCCCAATATTTTGACTCGACGCTCGACCTGCCAACAATAGTTTGTTTCTTACTTCTCCAGGTAACCAGATTCCCTCCAACAAACACACATAATGCAGTTGTGAACTTTTTGTTCACAACCAACCCTGCATAATCTGCATCCGAATAGGCCGTAACATCTGAAGACGGGTTTTGTTTAAACCATAGTCCTTTTTCAGGGGAGAACTTCAGATATTTGAGAATCGTCATTGCAGCATCCCAGTGTGTAATACCCGTGAATTTTATCCGATAAATTAACTTGAAATTTATATCCTTGCACTGGTACAAGGATATTTTTATTATTGTATGTGTTATTTGTAATTGGATATCGGATATTTTGTTTGTATCTTCAATATCGGATTCATAATATCATGTTTGGATTTTTGATATTTCATTTGGATCATAGATGTTGGATCACTAAATTTGATATTTAATAATTGTTAGGTCAAATGGATTTGTATCTCTGGTATTGGACCCTCATTATGAGGATCAAATTTGATATTGGATCCAAGATGAATGAAGCAGATCAACGAAGTTTAAATCAGACTTTTTGGTGAAGAAATTGCGATAGCGGATCCATATCAATTAGGGTCCATATATATATGTATAATATCATATACATATATTTGAAAAAGGAATAGTAATAATAATAGTAACAGTAATATAATAATAATCATATACTAAAGATATATATATATATATATATATATATGTATAATTTTAATGTGTGGTCCATAGTTGGAATCCATATGGATCCAACATGCGGATCCACACCGTAAGAGAACTGCAGATCCACCTTACTGCTGGATCCCGAGTCTCGGACCCGGACCCAAGCCGTGCCCCCGAGCATGCTACGTGAAAAAAAAAAACAAACCTTGGTCAGATCCGGACCCGACCCAAACCCGTTAGGGTTAAAGCTGAGAGGCAAAAGTGCTTCTCCCCTCTCATGCGCCGCACTCTCCTTTTACAAAAAAAGGGAAAACCCTTTTTCGGGTTTCCTGAAATACACCCCCTGTGTCTTAAAAACACGCAGGGGAGAGGAGGCCTCACCTCGCAGCCCCTCTCCTCCTCCCTCACTATCATAGTAGTAGGATTCTCAACCTTAGTCATTCTACCCAGGTGTATAGAACAGTCTCAGTCATTTGTCATTTTAATTGCATAACCCACCCACAGTGCTCCGGTGCCTTTAAACCAACCAAGCACAATGCCCAGTGTCTTTAAACCAGTTAGACATTCAATCATTTATAATAAGTTTTTTTTTTTCATCAGTTTCATTGTCATAGCCTACAAGCTAATAGTTCCAATACCCATATCGGGTATTCAACCCATTTTGTCCATTAAGCAAAGTTTTCCAATGTAATACCCTACTAAGTGAAACTATCTTTTATTGGTTATAGCACATCAAATGACAATATTGACAGCATATTGCAACATCGACCGAACAAGACATACCAAATAAAGTATCTCGAACATCACTAAGAAGCACATGATTTAATCCAATTTATTCTGAGGAAACAATGAATTCCACTTAAACAAATCACATCCAGCATACTTTAACTATGAGAAAGAAACTTATGAGACTGTGACATATAGAATTTCACCCAACCTCATGCATACAATTATACACTCTTATACATGGTTTCAAGTACTCAGATCTGATCACATCTAACAAACTAATAGAAAACTACAGACTTAATAGAAAACCCCAAATTAACGTATTGCTCTAGTATTACAACCATCAAAACAGCATAACATCTCTATACTGTCATACACTTAGAGATTTGTTATTTTAACAAAACACACATTCCTGATTTACTATTTTAATATGTCAATCATGCAAACTCACAATTTACTATTTAAACATGTCACCAATTCCGATCAATATAATCATGAATCATGCATATACAAGAATGAAACATGAATCATCCCACAGTGATTCTATCACAGTTCCTAATACAATTTATTCAGGAAAACCCAAATCCATTTTCTATCGAACACCCTAAGAGTTCAAACCCTGACTATATGTATGATTACCAGGAAATTCCTAAAGTATACCTACTTTAATGATACACAAATGTCATCACTGTACACATGAAATCAGAGGAATTCAATTCTGATAAAAATGAATAAAGTATGGTTACAGGTAGTTAAAACATAGGTATTCAGTCTTAATAGCATTTGATAACAGCATATTAATAGAGAAAATGACCGGAAAGAAAATCTGATAACAGGTTAGACCTTACTCATTTACACAGATTCAGTTATGCATCACAGGAATTTGATAACCATTGTTATGTAATCTTAAATGAACCAGACTCAAGGGATCGGCTAACCTGTTATAAGTAAATTTCTATTATAAAAGAGTTTCTTTTATTTAGGAACCAATTCATATTTTAACAACTTGTGCATCATAATGGCAACTCGTATAACTAAAACTCATAAAATGTATTACAGTATACAACCAAGAGTTGAACCCACCCAAATCGATGTGGATTTGAGACTTTAGGGTTAGGGTTTGGGGGTTTTCTGGCGTGGGATTTACCGAAATCCCCAACTGTCACAACACCCCTCGTGATTTGGGGATTTTCGATTCCCCCTTCCCACTCATTCACACCCCCAACACGCGAGTTACCTATAGAAAAAAAAACAATAACCTACCATTATCCGGCGAGGTTGTTGCGGCATCCACGAGAGGGGTTGGTCGGCCTGGACAGCACCACCACCGGCGAGGTTGGCTCCTCACTGCAAGGCCTCGAGCTGCGGCTTGGGATTGGAGGGAGCTTCGAGGTTTAGAAAGGTAGAAAAGAGTGAGAGAGAGAGAATGGAACAGAGAGAGAGAAGAGAGAGAAAAGAGAGAAAGGGGATAGCGAGAGAAGAGGAAAGAGGGTTCGGGGTCCCTCCTTTGTAGGTGGGTGGTCTCCCGAAAAGGAAGGAGCTCCTCCTCCTCCCGGTGGCTGCGGTGTGCTCCCCCACCTCCCATCTCCTTATGTGTTAGGGTTCGGCTGAACCCTAACACCCGCTATCACAGGGGAGAGGGTTTTCCCCTCACAATTTTTTTTTTTTTTTATCGGGCAACCCATATCGGGTTGCCCCCCCCCCCTATTAGCCCCTCTTTTAATTTAACAGGGTGTGGGTCGGATCCGGGTCCGACCCACGACCTGCGATGCCAGATCCGATTGCAGTTTGGATCCGGGTCGCATGAATAGCAGTGGATCCACTTGAGTCCAACAATGGTTTTTTTTTTTTAAATATTATTATTACTTATTTATTTATATAGTATTACTAAAATACTCAAATATGCATATTTTTCTTTTTGGATCCAATAACGGATCCCAGGCCCAAATCCACATTATTCTTTAAGTTTAGTGTGAAATTTGTGGTTCTTACACTAACATTACATATTTACTGGAAGTATCAAATGCCAACTAAGTTGTATTATCTTGTGGAATGTTCAAATGAGAATGTGTGGAGAAAAGTATCTAGTTGTATTACCAAATCTCTAAGATTTCACTGCATGCTCAATAAAAGACACAAACATTGTCTTTGCTTGTTGGCAGAGCTTTTAATACATGCCACCCTTTTTAATACATGGGGGCGTTGTGGCAATTTGCTACTAAAGAATAATAATGAAGATGAATGATGATTTGATAACCGAACCTATGGGTCGGTTTGTTGTGGATATATGAATTTCCAGCCAGTGTATTGAGGGTCTTGCATAGACCATCGAAGTTATGATGTGAATCCACACGGAAATGAAAATATAATATTGTTGTCCGACTGGTTTAATGGCACCGGGGCATTCGTGCTTGACTGGTTTAAAGGCACCGAAGCATGTTGAGTGGGTTATGCAATCAATATGACAAATGATTGGGACTGTTATATACCCTTGGTAAAATGACTAAGGTTGGGAATTCTACTGCTGTGGTAGTAGAAGGAAGTTGGGGAAATGCCCTGTACTTCGGGAAATAAATTAAATGAAAAGATTAACCCACTCATATTCGGGGTTACCTTGGAGAGGGTAGGTGGTACAAAACTCTGGGGACATGTGTTTGTTTTCGAGCGTAAAGCGACTCGTTGGTCCCAGTCCTCAGAGTTGGGGGACACGGACTACCAAATGTGTCCTAGGTGGTAGCTCCATGTTCTTCTGCAGAAGTTAGGGATGCATCATTCTTTGGTTTTAGCCTTTGGGAGGTTCTCTCGGTCACTGGCCGCTCCTTTGGGATTTCAGTCACAGTTAGAATGTTCGGGTTAATGAAACAACTTGGAATAATGTACCCCCAAACGTTCTCTTCTGTGATGGTTGCCTTGGCCCGTGTGTACCCGTGGGATAAGAAAAGATAAACATCAATTAGATCATGTTAGGTATCACAGTGAGAGGAGTTACTAGGGGAACATGTTTATATTCTCCCAGCATGTTCTGAGCTTGTGATAAAATGACATCCTGCAATTTGTAGATATGAGGTAATCAAATGCATATTGCGATTACCACATGTATGTTATGCATGACTGTTATTGTTGTTGTAGAATATGTTTTAATTGCTTAATGCCTTACTTGCTTAATTGTTGTCTTTGCGTTAAATGCTTTAATTGCTGCCGCATAATCTGCTTACTTGCTTAGATATATGTTTGCTACTGCTGTTACATAGCGAGTCTTAATAGGTTGAAAATTCACACACGACAATCACATCACATACCTGACGCATGATATACCTGCAAGAAAAATTACAGTTTTCCTACTTAGACGTGGTAGTCTAATTCCAATTAATTTACTATTTTTCAGGTAAAGACTAGGGTTTATGAGCGGCTGCAAGATGAGGCATCGGATCGAGATTTTTGGATTTATTGTTCCAGGGATCACTTGAGTTTATTGTAAATGTTAACTATTCATATCATTTAAAACTCTGATGATTTTCATTGAAATGAAATAAATGTCTTGGGTTTCTCTCCACCGTAATGTCTCAAAATGTTTAACCTTATTTTATTTCTTGTTTCCGTTATAAAAAAAAATCCTCTTAAATTTGGGTTAAAATTTCGGGGTGTTACACTGAGTATGAGAGTGATGTTAAAATTTCGGGGCGTTACAATGAATTCTCCTAGACATTCTAAAAAACATGACTCCGGGGATGAGAGTGATGTTGATCCGGCCATGTACCGGGTTTTTCAGAAAATGATGACTAAAATGATGGCCGAGCAGGCTAAGGCGGCTCCAAAGAAGGCGGCTTCTAAGGCCAAGGCTAAAAAGAAGCCCATAAAAAATCCAGTCAAGATCAGCAAGCAAAAAGTACAGCGTGACAGTACTTCTGAAAGCTCCGAATCAGCAGAAGAGAACTCCGAAGAAGAGCAGCTGATCTACATCTCGAAACATCTGCGGCAGTCTAAGAGGCCGGTAGAGGAGCCAATGTCAGTGAACAAGCCCAAGCATGGGGCCCCCGCAGAGGACTCGATCCGGGCACTGACCAAAATTGTCAAAGACCTGCAAGTCCGGGATAAAGGGAAAAGGTCATACACTAGGCAGGATTTCTACCTCGGTTTGGAAGGGGACATAAATCTGGAGAACCTCCCCCGGAAATTCATTAAATTCGATGGATCCGGAGATCCCAAGGCCCATCTTGCCATGTTCTTCGCGGAATGCGCCCGATTCAGCGAAGACAACCGTGCCCTATTTCTCTGTTTTCCTCGCAGTCTGGAGGGGATAGTTGCCAAATGGTACGTCGAGCACGTCAATCCCATTGAACTAAGGGATTTTGACAAAGTTGTCAACATGTTCATTGAACGCTTCCTATTCAACACGGAAGCTCTGCCCACCTTGAACCACCTGTGCAACCTGAAACATGAGCCCAATGAGAAGGCTAGGGATTTCATTCACAAGTGGAGAAGCCTGTGCAACAAAATGAGAAACCCTATCTTTGAGGAACATGCCCTCCAAGTCATCCTCAATAATTTCTCTCAACCCCTAAAAAGCCTCCTCTTCCCATACCCCTCCAAATCCTTTATCGAACTGACAGAGCGAGCAGAATGGCTCGAGATGGGGGTGAAGAACGGAATGTATGAAGGTGTCACCTTGGCCAAGAATATCCCAGACCCAAAGAAGAAGGCACACTTCACCTACTCTGCCGAGGTTCCAGGGGATGATCAGGGCAGTAGCAGTAAGAAGGGCAGTGGCAGTGGCACGAAGCCAGAGCAGAACAGGGGAAGAAAGGGCAAATTCTTCAAAAACAATGACAAGCCTCTCCCGACCGGTCCTCAACAAAAGGGGGACCTTCAAGAAAAACCTAAACATATAAACTGGAGCAGGGATCGAAAATTCACTCCCCTGGATCAGCCTTTGGAGAAAATTTTGGAATACTTGTTGTCTCATGGGATGGTGAAACTTCCCAAGGTTGCAGATCCGCCAGTGTTCATGGGAAGATTTAAGGAACAATACTGCAAGTTCCACAGAGCGATGGGCCACGACACTGAGTATTGCTTCGTCCTGAAGCATCTGATTCATGATTGTATTGATGAAAGCATCCTCATCGAGGATGAAGAAGAGGGCAAAATGGACATTCTGTCCGCCCCATTCCCAAAACATTCAGCGTCAACCGTTTCAGAAGATTCTTTTCTCCCACAGAGTCACATACATCCTTGCTCCAGCGAAGAAATAAGTTTGCAGCATCAGGTGATGGTTCTACATCAGAATCAACCTACATTTCTGAGAGGGGATATCCTCTCATTTTTAAATATTAGAAACATGTCAGTTGAGAGTGGAAAAATCCAAGTTTTTCCAAAAAGATTTGTGAAAAGGGAAGCCTGCACAGAGGAAGCAGAAACCTCAGAAGCAGCAGAAGAGCGGGCCAAAAGCCTTCAGAAGCCTATCACAGCACTCTCCAACATCTCCATCTTTGAGTTGACCCACGACTTTCCCCAGCATAAAGAAAAACTAGATGATCTATTGAGGAAGATCAAGGTAAAACAGGGCACCACACCCGAAGACATGGCACAGATTGTAAATCAAGCAATGACAAACGCGCCTATTACCTTTTCAGATGAGGACTTGCCTAAGCCTCATTCATTCCACAACAATGCATTGTATATTGTGGTCAGAACCAGGGGCATGACTGTCCCACATGTTCTTGTTGATGGGGGCAACAGTTTGAACATTTGTCCAGAAATGACAGCAAAGGCCCTGGGATTAAAAGAAGAAGAGTACGTGCCCGATCCCATTACCATCTATGGCTTCGATAATCACGGGCAAACGGCCAAGGGCAAGATCTTCTTAGAGATTTTTATCAACTACTCAGTACACACGGTGCTATTCCATGTTGTCAATGTGCCGCCAACTTACAATCTGTTGTTGGGACGAACATGGATCCACAACGCCAATGCAGTTCTGTCGACTCTCCACCAGTGCATCAAGTGGTCTAAGGGTGGAATGATTACTACTGTTTTGGGCGAAGACCCTGAAGAAAGGCTGCCACAGCCTATGATTCCTCGTCCCACATTTACAGCAGATATCGCCAGCATCCGAGAGGCAGATGAGATCAATCTTAGTGATAGCCTGGAGATGCTAAAGTTAAAAGATGTCATGAAAGAGGAAAACGTCGCAGCCACGGTCCAATGGCAGGGACCTTGTTTCTTCAAGCTAGGAGGACGCATCAATTACACCTCCTTCAAAGATCATCCCTTATTTCCTCAGTTTTCTAAAGCAAGAAAGGGATTCGATCTGTTGATAAAACACGGATACCAGCCATTCCGAGGCATGGGAAAAGATAAAGACGGCATGATAGAGCCCATCATTCCAGTTCGGCATGCGGACAGTTCAGGGTTGGGGTTCATCGGCCAGGATTCCAGCAAAAAGACAGTTTTCGTCAAAGGAAGCCAATGAAGAGATGATGCCTTAGTTTTCCTGCTTTTTTCTGCTCTTGTTTCTTTGTTTAAATCTTGTAGGGACAACACGATCCCATCTTTTGTCAATGTCTTGTAAATACTTCTTTTCCAATCAATGAAAGATCAACTTTCTCTTCACATTTTGAGCATCTATCATTTCTTCTTATATTTTGCCTATGTCATTGTTCTTTACTTATACAAAAATTTGATTTAGCTCGTACTTTCTCTCAAAAACAACCTCTTTTTGGCATTTTCAGGACCCTTAACTCTTGAATCAATGACAAGATTTGTTATCAATCCCAAGTATCTAAAATTGGCAAGGTTTCCTGAGATGAAAGACAGAGCAGAGGTCAGTCAGACAGCGGAACAGACTGAAGAGCCAGCTGAATTTGATTCCACTATTCAGGATTTGCCAGAATTTGCTCACATTCAGAAGCAGGATGAACCATCATCTTTGGTTCAAGATCCAACTGAGGATATTAACATTGGGTCGGAAGATGATCCGAAGATTCTCAAAATCGGGTCGAGTCTAAGCGAAGTTGAAAAAGCTAGACTCATCCAATTCCTCAAAATGCATCAGGAAGTATTTGCCTGGACTTATGAAGATATGCCAGGATTGGATATCAAGCTGGTTGAGCATCGACTCAAGTTGAAACCAGAAGCTAGACCAATCAAGCAGAAATTGAGGAAATTAGACCCTCGAATTGAGCAACAAGTCAAGGAAGGACTTGAAGATTTGTTGAAAGCAGGCTTCATCCGAGCCATTGATTATCCAGATTGGTTGGCAAATATCGTAGCAGTCCCTAAAAAGAATGGAAAAGTTCGGATCTGCATTGATTTCAGAGACCTCAATAAGGCCACCCCAAAAGATGATTATCCACTTCCCAGCATTGACCTATTGATCGATAGCACAGCAGGTCATGCCATGTTTTCCTTCATGGACGGATATTCAGGTTATAATCAGATTAAGTTGGCCGTTCGTGATCAGTCTAAGACTTCGTTTACTACCCCATGGGGAACCTTTTGCTATACAGTCATGCCATTCGGACTCAAAAATGCCGGGGCAACCTATCAAAGGGCAATGGCCGTTATTTTCCATGATCAAATGCACAAGAATATGGATGCATATGTGGATGACATTTTGGTTAAGTCTAAAGAAGAAGAGGATCACCTCGATGCTCTTAGTCAAGTTTTTGAAAGACTTATTCTTTACAAATTGAGACTTAACCCTCAGAAATGTGTTTTTGGAGTAGAGTCTGGCAAACTGCTCGGCTTCATTATCAGCAAGAAAGGGATCGAGGTGGATCCGGCTAAGGCAAAAGCCATTATTGATATGCCACCTCCAACTAATCTTAGAGAACTGCGAAGCCTTCAAGGGCGTATTCAGTCTATTCGCAGATTCATCTCTAATCTGGCCATGAGATGCGAGCCTTTCAACCATTTGCTAAGAAAAGGAGTTAAATTCGAATGGGGATCAGAATGTCAGCTCTCGTTTGAGCGCATCAAGCAGTATCTCCTTAATCCACCAGTTTTGAAGCCGCCAAAGCTGGGAAAGCCTCTCTTACTATACATTTCTGTCAATCAGAATGCTTGTGGTGGATTCCTCGCGCAGTATGAAGAGGGCAGCCTGATAGAGCACGCTATTTACTACGTGAGCAAAACTTTCATTGATTATGAAAAGAAGTATTCTCAGATGGAGAAAACTAGTCTAGCTCTGGTCTGGATGTGCCAGAAATTGAGACATTACTTGTTTGCTTCTGAAATTAAGTTTCTCTCAAAGCTTAACCCTCTCAGATACATTTTGGAACAACCGTTCCTCACTGGACGGATTGCGAAGTGGCAAGTCCTTCTGATGCAATATGACTTAGAGTATGTTTCTCAAAAGTCAATTAAAGGCCAAGCGATCGCAGATCAGTTGGCAGATTTCCCTTTGACAAAAGAAATTAAAACAGAAGATGACTTTCCTGACGAGCACATCTGTAATGTCCAACAGCCCCCAGTTTGGAACGTGTTCTTCGATGGCTCTAAAAACATGTCTGGCATCGGGATTAGAGTCTTGTTAATCACTCCAGAAAAAGAAATGATCCCTTATTCTCTCAAGCTTGGTTTCCAATGCACTCATAATATGGCCGAGTATGAAGCTTTAATACAAGGCCTCAAAATCTTGCAAAGTTTCAATATCAAGAGAGTGCATGCCTTTGGCGATTCTTTACTTGTTGTCAGTCAAGTTAACACTGAATGGCAAGTGAAAGATTCCAAATTGATTCCCTACCAGAAGATCGTCTTAGCCCTTGTGGACAGCTTCGAAGAATTTCAGCTCAATCACATCAGAAGAGAGCATAATCAGATAGCTGATGGTTTAGCCAGTTTGGGCTCCATTCTATCCTTCAAAGGTGGTGAATCATGTCGCTCTTTCGAAGTGGGCAGACTTGAGCAACCTGCTTTCGCTTCAATCATACAAATAAACCAGGTTAATCAGAAGGAGAAGCCTTGGTATCAAAATATCAAAAATTTCATTGAGACTGGTGAATTTCCACCAGAAATGCCAAAAAGGGAGCAACGCGCGATTCAGCGTATGTCTACCCGATATTTCATTCTTGCCAATGTCCTTTACCGCCGTGGGTTCAGTTCTGAATATGCCAGATGTTTAGACAAAGAAGAAGCTATGGAAGTTATCCAAGAGGCACATGAAGGGATTTGTGGTGGCCATGTCGGCTATCAAACTCTCGTCAAACAGATTGTTCGAGCAGGGTACTATTAGAATACCATGCAGCAGGACTGTCATAGATTTGTGAAGAAGTGCGTCAAGTGCCAATTGCACGCACCTTATATTCATGCTCCGGCCGCATATCTACAATCAGTTGTTTCTCCTTGGCCATTTTCTATGTGGGCTTTTGACGTCGTCGGCCCGATTACTCCTTCTGCTTCCAACGGCCACAAATACTTTCTGGCTGCGACAGAGTATTTTACGAAATGGGTTGAAGCTGTTACTCTACGCACAGTAGAAGGCCGCCATGTGGTTTCTTTCATTCACAAGAACATTTTTTGCCGCTTCGGCATACCACATGATATTGTCTCAGATAATGGAACCCATTTAAAAAATGAGAGGATGAAAACCTTTTGTTCTAAATTCAGAATTTGCCATCATTTCTTAGCTCCTTATTATCCTCAAGGGAATGGCCAAGCAGAGGCCACCAATAAAATTTTGATCCGTATTTTAGAAAGGACTGTGAAGACAGGTCGAGACTGGCATGAGAAAATTCATGACGCACTTTGGGCATATCGGACCACCATTCGGACTCCGACTAATGCTACTCCTTCAAAACTTGTTTACGGGACTGAAGTGGTGTTACATCTCCATATCGAAAAGCCCGCTCTCAAATTCGCTTCTCTCATAGAATTGTCACTTGATCAGTATCAGCAGCAGAGATTGGTGCAGCTAGATTTATTGGATGAAAAGAGGCTCAAAGCAGCAGAGCACGCTCAAGCTTATCGACAGAGGATAGCTCGACATTATGCCAAGTCTGTCATTGAGAGAAAATTTCGAGTTAACGATTTGGTGCTCAGATCGACAGCTCATCTCAAGCATCGACCACGGGGCAAGTGGTCACCCAATTGGGAAGGCCCTTATGTGGTTAAGGAAGCACTGCCTCGCAATTTGTATCGTCTAATCAACGCAGATGGAGTGGAGATGCCAGATCCCATCAATGCTCTGCATCTGAAGAAATATTATACCTAGAATTTTCATTCTAAAGCCTTTGTACTCTTCGAAAGAGCCATTTCAATAAAATAATGATCTTCTATCAATTCTTACATTCTTCTCCATGATACTGGGGCATTTTTATTTCATTTTTATAATCGTCTTCTTCCATCATATGCAGGCAGGATTAGATGAAAGCTCTTTTCCTCAAATTTTGTTAAATCTTAATTAGTCTTGCGGTCTTTATTTTTCGTTTCATTTAATTCATATTGGTTTGATCAGATTTACATCAAGCTAATGCTCATCCCTGTCAAGTTTTAACAAATTTTTCAATCTTATTAAAATTTCATCTACCTTTATCTTTAAAATGCACCCTTTCAGGTTAAGGGATAAACCTGATGCCTCCTTTCAATGAGGTATTCTTTTTTTATTATTTCCCCCGTTCAGGATAAGGGGATAAATCCTGAATTATCTTCTAAAAACTCATTTTGAAAATCTAGCTGTAAGACCCGCAATTTTTCAGAAAATATCTGAATAAAATTCATGAGGCATTTACCGGTAAAAATAGCATTTCTTCTCAGAATGCAAAACGAATCAATTCCTGCGAGCCAGTTATACTTAGGATATTCGTCGAATTGCGAATATATGCTCAAATACTCGGGAAGCCATAACTTCCTAACTAAACGAAATCAATAGATTCGTACGAGCCAACTTTCTTAGTTACGTCAATACGAAGAAAATGGCGTACTCAGAATTTTTCGGAAAAAATCGCCGGAAACCCGAAATTCTTGCGGGACCCACGGAAATATTGGTGGGACCCACAGAAATATTCCTCAGAAAATATCTGGTGGGACCCACAAAAATATCCCATGGAATATCCAAGTGGGCCCCACACCAAGGAACCTCTTGGAATTAAAAAGAAGCCAAGGGGGTAGTTTGGGCATGGAAAAACCCAAGAGGAGGTGGGTTTGGGCTATAAATAGCCCTCCCCACTCTCTCTCTTCTCATAAATTCGACCCCCCCTCTCTCTCTTGCCTTCTCTCTCTCTCCTAAACCTCCCCTACCTAGCCTAGCCCACCTGAGCCCACCTGACCTGGTCTGAGCCTGCCTGACTTAGCCTGAGCCTGCCTGACCTGGTCCTAACCCACCTGACCTGGGTCTGAACCCACTTGACCTGGTCCAAACCCAGTTGACTTGACTTGAACCTAGTTGGGTTTAAAGTCAAAGTCAAAGTCCTTTTTAGTCCTAATTCCGGTTTGGGTTTCTGAACCCAGACTTAGCCTACTTGAGCTGAGTTCGAACCTGCTGAACCCAGTTGACTTGGATTGAACCCTGTTAGGTTCAAACCACTTAGGTTGAGTAGCTTGACCTGCTCTACCTCTTTCTCAACTAAGTCAGCTTCATCTGACTTAGTCTGACCTCTCGAAGGAAGGCTCGAAGCCAAAGAAGCAACCTGGAGCCGTTTCTTCCACGATTTGAAGTAAGTTCGCTTCGTTGATCCATCTCTCTCAAGTATTTGATTGTTTGTATATAGAATATACTTTCTGAAGTAGTATCTTGCTTTAGTTCTTGGTTGAGCCCTCTAGGACGCTTCGGTGTTCACGCGCTCGCCTCGTAACTATCGTCGGATATATATGTTCGAATGCGCAGTATATGCGTTCTTCAAAAATAGTATCTCACCCTAGTTCTTGGTTGAGCCCTCTAGGACACTTCGGTGTTCACTCGCTCGCCTCGTAACTATCGTTGGATACAGATCTAGGTGTATATCTGCTGATTCTGCCGACGCGTCTTATATCGCACAGGCTATGTAATTTACCTTTGCCGTCGCATCGTATGATGCCAAGGCTCCCTGCTTTCTGTACTTCCGATTATGCATTTACTTACGCCGTCGCGTCGAACGATGCCAAGGCTTCTGCTTTGTTATATATGTAGAATATTTCGTTCAGTTACACACCCTGAACAATAGTATATGCATTTCTTTACGCCGCCGCTGTATAAAGCACAGGCTTCTGCTTATACTACATATATAGCGCATAAATGAGCGTTCAAATGGAGATCAAACTCCAAATCGCCCATGCGATTCCTTGACCGCTCCTCGTTCAAGATTCTGCTTGACGAATGAAGCCCCTATTGGAAAGGCTTCGGTTTTTGGCAAAATGCTCTTTACGTAATGACTAAGTCAATTTCGTATGGCCTGGCTATGGCCAAGGGTTCCTGCAACCTTGATGGATGCAAAGTACGCACAACAGTGCGCATCCATTTCCCGAATTAAGCGTGGCGATTTCCTACCAAAGAGGGGAGATGCCGCTGAAATGGATAAAAGAAACGCACGCTTTCTCCGTAAAAGAGAGGAAGTGCTGCTGAAATTTCTGAAGAAGCTATGAATAGCTCAGAAAGAACGTAGCAGGATACTCTGACATATAGCAGAGTGCTACCCAGTTCATGGTTTGCCCTCTACAACGTAGAAGGGTTCGTCGCACCACTGCCGGTAGAGCAGGGGAGGTGCTGACGAAATGGTTGGCAGAAGAGCTGCCGGAACCAATGGAACGGCATAATGATGTCCGTCGATGGAACGATGCCAGATCGGCTCGTATCCCTGTTGCCTGCAAGGGCACCTTGCTCGTAAGGGCCGCTGAGCCGGAGTAGAGGTTGCGCCTTGGCTAGGTTTGGACTCGTTGCGTAAAAATACGCCGAGTAGCCGATCTATTTAGATCGAGTCATATGCATGCTCATTGAGAACGGTTACACAACCAGACTCGTAAGGGCCGAAGAGCCAGAGTGTGTTGTTTCCACCCAAAGAGGTGTGATGCTCGTGGTGGCCGAAGTGCCAAAGAGCGGTGTTCTGCATGCATATGAATAAGACTTAAGGTCGCACATACCCCGCGGTTGAAGATCGTGTTAGGGGTACCCCCTCAGTAATGACTGTGTTGGGGAAGACTGAATGGGGTCGGGTACATACTCCCGTAGTGCTGAAAGCACGGGCTGCCTAAATGGCATGCAGATTCTGTCCAAGTAATTGTAAGACTGGCAGACCCCTTCAGGAATTATGCTCACTGTGGAATGACAGTGATGGTACAGCCTTGAGTGACATGTATTTTACTTTGGACCTGATAGAGTCCACGATGGCCTCAGTCACTCATGGGTTTTGGGGTCGTGGTTATCCTTAAGATCTAAGGATTGAACCCAACTACTGCAAGTAGAGGATGCATCCGAATATGGGCCTAGTAGGATTCTCCCAGTTGAAACACACTGCCCTACTATGGATAGGGTCAACAGGCCTCTGGGGTATCTAAAATACATAGAATAATCAACCCCCAGAACGTCGCGTTGATGCCCGGACAATAGCTCTACCTGCGTACCAAAGGCGGGAGCGGTTAATTATCGAAACAATGCATTAGTTCTAGGTTCAGCGATGCTTTGAATGTATGAGTGGATGACGTGTTGAGTCAGTCCTGCATAACCTTTGTGAAGGTGTCATGTTCGGTATACTACTGGACCGACTGGGCAAAGACCCGTGTTGTATCCGCACGACTAAGCGAAGCTCGAGGAGTTGTCCTTAGATGCGTGGGATACGGATGTGCCAAGTATGAAGACTTGAGCTAGACATCACTTTGAGACCCAGAAGAGGTCATGGCTAAGTCGTGGAGACTTAAGCGGCTATTCAAATCACAGCCCTGAAAAGGCTTGCTCTAAGTCATGAGGACTCGAGCGGATGTTCAACTCATAGCCCTGAGGAGGCTCTTGCGATATACGCTAAGTCTTGGAGGCTTGAGCGTCGTTATTGCGCATTGCGACCCTGAGTGGTCATTATTGTATTTGAGTTGAATGGATGTATGACTGCATACTTACCAGACCATCAGTGGTTCTGACCCCGTTTTATGGGGATTTCAGGTGTTGGACCTGCGTGGCGATATGCGGAGCAAGGCGGCATCGAGTTCCAGGGTTTCTCTAGACAGAGTTGTACTGCTTCCTTTTATTGAACCTACACTGCTTTTCTAAGCAGTAGTGTTGTAATAAACATGAGTTTTTCGATAAAATGGAACACCTTGGTGGTCAATGAATTGCTTGGCCACATACCTGCAACGTGCTCGGAGTTTTCTAAAACTGACGACTCATTATCGTCTGATTCCGCTGCTAAAAGCTTTTCTAAGTTCCGCTGCAAAGAAAAAAAAAAGAAATTCATGAAAATTTTAACTTAGCTTTGTTTTGGAAATCCGGGGCGTTACAGAATTGGTATCAAAGCATGAGTCTGAGAAACCTGGTTCAAGATCCGTCATGGTACCGATATCGCACTGTAAGTATATGTTTTTATACTTTTGTTCTGATCTGGGTGCATCTTTGTATAGATGGCAACTCATGACTCGCGTGGATATTGCTATCGCTGCAAGGTCATGCACGATGAGTGGATATGCCCGTATGAAGTCCAAGACTGCCAATATTGTGGCGAAGATGGGCATTCCGCCAACGAATGCCAAAGGAAATATACCGCCGATATGGGTCGGCGGGCTTCAAAGTGTCTCAGGGATGAGACTTCGCGTGTCAGTGGACCGCATCACTCTAGTGTTGGGAGCAACCATACCCCAACATCTTTTGATGACTTACCAAGGCTGAGGGATTTTGATTTGAACTTCCCTGCGGAGGTCTATCACTCGCCAAGCTACCATCCGGCATCACATACGCCGAGCTTAAATGGCAGGAACAAAAGAGGGGATTCTTTCTGTTCGCCAATCATTATTCCAGACTCCCAGAGTCTTGATCTTGCTGACTGGGAAAGTGGACTGGAGTCTCTCATATATCCCCAGTATTCGCTTGCTAGTGCGGAAGTGCCGCCCAAGCCAAAGCTAGTAGTGCCTGCACCAAGGCCATGTGGCAATAGATGGACCTTTTGGAGTTCGTCTTCATCAAAGAAATCCAAGTCTTAAAGAGACTGGTGATGTTTTGGAGTCAATAGACTCATGTATATAGTTTCTCAACGCCTAAAGTCTGCCAGTGCGGCATGACGTTTTGTTTAAGGCGATGCCTGTGTAAATGTGATGTATATTAAGTAAATAAAGCTTTTACTTCCTCATATACATCGAGAAACTAAAAACAAGTGCTTGTGTGTGCATAGATAAATGGCTCCTACGACGAGGAGAACCATACCAAGCGAGGAGTCTCATACGCAAGGATTCCTGTTGGAGACACTCAACAACCTGGTTACCGCCATTCGTGAAACGAGGCCTGAACCAGTCGCACCACGAAACGAGCACCTGGGAGGAGTGACTTATGAGAAGTTCCTCAAGCTTGACCCGCCAGTTTTCATTGGCAGAGCCGATCCTGAGCTCGCGGAGAGTTGGATCGAAGAGACTGAACGTGCCTTCTCAGTACTGGGAGTACCAGAAGAGAAGAAGACCAACTTTGGCACGTATCGATTAAAAGATAATGCACGGAAGTGGTGGGATACCACTAAGCTTATCCAGTTCTCACAAGTCGAAGTCATTCCTTGGACTGACTTTCGGAGGACTTTTATGGATAACTACTTCCCGTTGCATTCCAGAAACAAGAAAAAGATGGAGTTTCTGGAGTTGGAACAGGGCGGTATAAGTCTAATGGACTATACCACCAAATTTCAGAATCTAGAGCGCTACTGCTCTCGATTGTTCGAAACAGACCAAGAAAGGGCCGACAAATATGTGAATGGTCTGCGCGAAGGGCTGCGATCTCGAGTGATAACAAGCATGCCTTCAACTTTTCAGGCTGCGGTAGCAGCAGCTTCAAAAATCCAAGAGGACTGGGCACGATCTAAAGTGATCGTAGCAAAGAAGCCCATAGTAAATGGTGGGAATCGTAAAAGGACGTTCCCAAGTGGCCAGGGTTCACGACAACCCTTTCAAAAGAAGAAGTTCCAAGGAGGGAACAACACTCAGCAAGTCGTGAGGCCAAGACAGAACCCAACTCCGAATGGTCAGCAGTCCAACTTCAGCTGCCCAAGGTGTCGTATGAACCACCCCGGAAAGCCATGTCCTCGTGACATTGGTGGGTGCTTGTATTGTGGCAAGATAGGCCACTTTATAAGGGATTGCGCCAAGAAGGCTGCAGATGAACAGAGGGGTAATGCCGGATCTGCCGGACCCTCTCGACCAGCACCACAACGTTCTCAGTTTCCACGACCTCCACCTAGAATAGAACAAAGGCCTGCTGCAGGTCGTGTATATGCTGTAACGACTGAACAAGTCGAAAATGGTGACCTGATTGAAGGCACCGTATCTGTTAATGGACATGCAGCTTACGTCTTGTTTGATTGTGGTGCTACTCATACGTTTATCTCTGACGATTTCACCGAACAACTCCACGCTTCGGTGCAACCGATTGATAAAATGATCGAAGTATATAACCCGTTGGGTTCACGCACCAAATGTATCCGGTGTGTGAAAAATTTGGATATTGAGATAGCAGGGCAACACTTGCCTACCGACGCCATCCTGATCGATATGATACAGTACGATGTCATTCTGGGAATGAATTGGTTGGCTCAGAATAATGCCAAAATTCTGTGCCGCGAGGGCAGAGTGATTCTATCTCGACCCGGATTGCCTAAGATGGAGTACCGATTATCCAAACCAGTTCCACAGAAAAGGCTCATATCAGCACTTAAGGTACAAAAATACCTTAGGAAGGGTTGTGTGGCCTTCCTGTTGAGTCTCTCGGTGGAAAAATCCAATAACCAAACCCTTGAGAGTTTGGAAGTGGTGCGGGAGTTTCCCGATGTGTTTCCTGAGGAATTGCCAGGACTTCCGCCACTTCGTGAGGTTGAATTTGGAATTCAATCCTTACCTGGAACAGCGCCGATATCCAAAGCCCCGTATCGAATGGCGCCAGCTGAACTCAGTGAGTTGAAGTGTCAGTTGGAAGAACTGATGGAACAAGGGTTCATCCGTCCTAGTGTGTCACCGTGGGGAGCCCCGGTACTGTTTGTAAAGAAGAAGGATGGATCCCTTCGGTTATGCATCGATTATCGGATGCTTAACCAGGCAACTGTTAAAAATAAGTACCCGTTGCCTCGGATTGAGGACTTATTCGATCAACTCAGAACAGCGAGGGTGTTCTCCAAGATCGACCTCAGGTCTGGGTACCATCAACTCAGAGTAAAGGAAGAGAATATACCCAAGACTGCCTTCAGAACGAGATACGGCCATTATGAGTTCGTAGTAATGCCCTTCGGACTCACTAATGCGCCTGCTGCCTTTATGGATCTAATGAACCGGATATTCAGACCATATTTGGATAGCTTTGTCATCGTCTTTATTGATGACATTCTCGTATATTCTGAGAACAAGGAACAACACGTGGAGCACTTGAAAATCGTCTTGAAAACCCTTCAAGATAACCAACTCTATGCTAAGTTTTCAAAATGTGAATTCTGGCTAGATAAAGTGATGTTCCTTGGTCATGTGATCTCAAAAGATGGAATCGCAGTGGATCCTGCGAAGGTGGAAGCTGTGATGGACTGGAAGCAGCCAGAAAATATCACTGAGGTTCGTAGCTTCCTTGGACTTGCCGGATATTATCGGAAGTTCATACAAGACTTCTCCCGAATCGCCGTACCGATGACGAAATTGCTGAAAAAGGGAGTCAAGTTTGAATGGACTGACCAGTGTAAGGAGTGCTTTGAGGTTCTCAAACAGAGGCTTACCACTGCCCCTGTCCTTACCTTACCTTCTGGTCAGGGAGGCTTCGTGGCATATACTGATGCCTCAGGAACAGGTCTGGGTTGTGTGTTGATGCAGCATGGCAAAGTAATCGCCTATGCATCACGACAGTTGAGGGTCCATGAGAAAAACTATCCAACCCACGACTTGGAGCTTGCCGCGGTAGTGTTCGCGCTTAAAATCTGGCGACACTACCTGTATGGAGAGAAATTTGAGGTCATGTCGGACCATAAAAGCCTAAAATACCTCTTTTCTCAAAAAGAACTCAATATGCGGCAACGGCGATGGCTGGAATTCCTCAAAGACTATGAATTCACGCTTTCCTATCACCTTGGAAAGGCGAATGTTGTAGCAGATGCCCTTAGTCGCAAGACTGTTGGCACTCTGGCCAGCCTAACCGGACAATGGAAGTTGATGGAGGATTTCGTCAAGTGGAAGCCATTTTTGGCTGATTCAGGTAGAATCCAAATGTCATGTTTGACGATCCACATTGAGTTCCTCGATCGCATCGTAGCCGAACAGTTCAAGGATCCCCAGTACTTGGAATTAAAAGCTCGTGCTGAAAAAGATGATACTTTCTTCCATTTGAAAGAAGATGGAGGAATATGGATGGAAGAAAGGATTTGGGTTCCAAATAACCCTGAGCTAAGACAGGAAGTACTCCAGGAGGCCCATAGTAGCAAATATACTATCCACCCTGGGGGTACGAAGATGTTCCGAGATTTGCAGAGAAAGTACTGGTGGAAGGGTATGAAGCGGGATGTGGCTACGTTTGTCTCGAAGTGTTTGATCTGCCAGCAAGTTAAGATCGAACATCAGCGCCCTGGTGGAAAGATGCAACGGATCGAGATTCCAGAATGGAAATGGGAAGGCATTACGATGGATTTCATCGTTGGATTGCCTCGATCCAGGAGACAACATGACTCAATATGGGTGATCGTGGACAGACTCACCAAGTCTGCTCACTTCCTGCCAATCAACACTCGATACTCAACTGAACGATTGGCGGTGATCTACATTCGGGAAATCGTTAGACTCCATGGAGTGCCGATTTCGATCATATCCGATCGTGACCCGAAGTTCACCTCTCACTTTTGGGAGCAGCTTCAGAGAGCCCTGGGGACGAAACTCAAGTTCAGTACAGCATTCCATCCCCAAACAGATGGGCAATCAGAAAGAACCATACAGACTCTTGAAGATATGCTCAGAGCCTGTATGCTGGAATGGAAAGGTGATTGGGATTCCCACCTAGCGTTGGCTGAATTTGCTTATAATAATAGCCACCACGCTAGCATTGGGATGGCGCCGTATGAAGCCTTGTATGGACGACCCTGTAGATCACCGATCCATTGGGGTGAAGTGGGTGAGCGAACCTTGGACTCGCCCATTGTGTTGCAGCATTATACTGAGCAAGTCCACATGATCAGAAAGAAGCTACTGACTGCTCAGAGTCGACAGAAGAGCTACGCCGATCAACGGCGTAGGGAACTCACTTTTGCGGTTGGAGATAAGGTTTTTATCAAGGTCTCTCCAACCAAGAGTGTGTTTCGTTTTGGAAAAAAGGGGAAGCTCAGCCCCAGATTCGTTGGTCCCTTCGAAGTTTTGAGCCGGATCGGAGAGACTGCCTACCGAGTAGCATTGCCACCACAATACGCGCAAATACATGATGTATTTCACGTATCAATGCTTAGAAAGTACGTTCATGATCCTTCTCACGTTATTCAACATGAAGACATTGACATCCGAGAAGATATGACGGTAGAAGAAAGGCCAGTGGAGATCATGGACCGACGGGAGCAAGTGCTAAGAACGAAGGTCATTCCACTTGTTAAAGTGAGGTAGCAGCATCATGGAATCGATGATTGCACTTGGGAGCCCGAATCGGATATGCGGGATAAATATCCTGAACTCTTCACCTTGTACTCTTAGCTGAATTTCGCGGACGAAATTCCTTTAAGGGGGTAATGATGTAAGACCCGCAATTTTTCAGAAAATATCTGAATAAAATTCATGAAGCATTTACCGGTAAAAATAGCATTTCTTCTCAGAATGCAAAACGAATCAATTCCTGCGAGCCAGTTATACTTAGGATATTCGTCGAATTGCGAATATATGCTCAAATACTCGGGAAGCCATAACTTCCTAACTAAACGAAATCAATAGATTCGTACGAGCCAACTTTCTTAGTTACGTCAATACGAAGAAAATGGCGTACTCAGAATTTTTCGGAAAAAATCGCCGGAAACCCGAAATTCTTGCGGGACCCACGGAAATATTGGTGGGACCCACAGAAATATTCCTCAGAAAATATCTGGTGGGACCCACAAAAATATCCCATGGAATATCCAAGTAGGCCCCACAACAAGGAACCTCTTGGAATTAAAAAGAAGCCAAGGGGGTAGTTTGGGCATGGAAAAACCCAAGAGGAGGTGGGTTTGGGCTATAAATAGCCCTCCCCACTCTCTCTCTTCTCATAAATTCGACCCCCCCTCTCTCTCTTGCCTTCTCTCTCTCTCCTAAACCTCCCCTACCTAGCCTAGCCCACCTGAGCCCACCTGACCTGGTCTGAGCCTGCCTGACTTAGCCTGAGCCTGCCTGACCTGGTCCTAACCCACCTGACCTGGGTCTGAACCCACTTGACCTGGTCCAAACCCAGTTGACTTGACTTGAACCTAGTTGGGTTTAAAGTCAAAGTCAAAGTCCTTTTTAGTCCTAATTCCGGTTTGGGTTTCTGAACCCAGACTTAGCCTACTTGAGCTGAGTTCGAACCTGCTGAACCCAGTTGACTTGGATTGAACCCTGTTAGGTTCAAACCACTTAGGTTGAGTAGCTTGACCTGCTCTACCTCTTTCTCAACTAAGTCAGCTTCATCTGACTTAGTCTGACCTCTCGAAGGAAGGCTCGAAGCCAAAGAAGCAACCTGGAGCCGTTTCTTCCACGATTTGAAGTAAGTTCGCTTCGTTGATCCATCTCTCTCAAGTATTTGATTGTTTGTATATAGAATATACTTTCTGAAGTAGTATCTTGCTTTAGTTCTTGGTTGAGCCCTCTAGGACGCTTCGGTGTTCACGCGCTCGCCTCGTAACTATCGTCGGATATATATGTTCGAATGCGCAGTATATGCGTTCTTCAAAAATAGTATCTCACCCTAGTTCTTGGTTGAGCCCTCTAGGACACTTCGGTGTTCACTCGCTCGCCTCGTAACTATCGTTGGATACAGATCTAGGTGTATATCTGCTGATTCTGCCGACGCGTCTTATATCGCACAGGCTATGTAATTTACCTTTGCCGTCGCGTCGTATGATGCCAAGGCTCCCTGCTTTCTGTACTTCCGATTATGCATTTACTTACGCCGTCGCGTCGAACGATGCCAAGGCTTCTGCTTTGTTATATATGTAGAATATTTCGTTCAGTTACACACCCTGAACAATAGTATATGCATTTCTTTACGCCGCCGCTGTATAAAGCACAGGCTTCTGCTTATACTACATATATAGCGCATAAATGAGCGTTCAAATGGAGATCAAACTCCAAATCGCCCATGCGATTCCTTGACCGCTCCTCGTTCAAGATTCTGCTTGACGAATGAAGCCCCTATTGGAAAGGCTTCGGTTTTTGGCAAAATGCTCTTTACGTAATGACTAAGTCAATTTCGTATGGCCTGGCTATGGCCAAGGGTTCCTGCAACCTTGATGGATGCAAAGTACGCACAACGGTGCGCATCCATTTCCCGAATTAAGCGTGGCGATTTCCTACCAAAGAGGGGAGATGCCGCTGAAATGGATAAAAGAAACGCACGCTTTCTCCGTAAAAGAGAGGAAGTGCTGCTGAAATTTCTGAAGAAGCTATGAATAGCTCAGAAAGAACGTAGCAGGATACTCTGACATATAGCAGAGTGCTACCCAGTTCATGGTTTGCCCTCTACAACGTAGAAGGGTTCGTCGCACCACTGCCGGTAGAGCAGGGGAGGTGCTGACGAAATGGTTGGCAGAAGAGCTGCCGGAACCAATGGAACGGCATAATGATGTCCGTCGATGGAACGATGCCAGATCGGCTCGTATCCCTGTTGCCTGCAAGGGCACCTTGCTCGTAAGGGCCGCTGAGCCGGAGTAGAGGTTGCGCCTTGGCTAGGTTTGGACTCGTTGCGTAAAAATACGCCGAGTAGCCGATCTATTTAGATCGAGTCATATGCATGCTCATTGAGAACGGTTACACAACCAGACTCGTAAGGGCCGAAGAGCCAGAGTGTGTTGTTTCCACCCAAAGAGGTGTGATGCTCGTGGTGGCCGAAGTGCCAAAGAGCGGTGTTCTGCATGCATATGAATAAGACTTAAGGTCGCACATACCCCGCGGTTGAAGATCGTGTTAGGGGTACCCCCTCAGTAATGACTGTGTTGGGGAAGACTGAATGGGGTCGGGTACATACTCCCGTAGTGCTGAAAGCACGGGCTGCCTAAATGGCATGCAGATTCTGTCCAAGTAATTGTAAGACTGGCAGACCCCTTCAGGAATTATGCTCACTGTGGAATGACAGTGATGGTACAGCCTTGAGTGACATGTATTTTACTTTGGACCTGATAGAGTCCACGATGGCCTCAGTCACTCATGGGTTTTGGGGTCGTGGTTATCCTTAAGATCTAAGGATTGAACCCAACTACTGCAAGTAGAGGATGCATCCGAATATGGGCCTAGTAGGATTCTCCCAGTTGAAACACACTGCCCTACTATGGATAGGGTCAACAGGCCTCTGGGGTATCTAAAATACATAGAATAATCAACCCCCAGAACGTCGCGTTGATGCCCGGACAATAGCTCTACCTGCGTACCAAAGGCGGGAGCGGTTAATTATCGAAACAATGCATTAGTTCTAGGTTCAGCGATGCTTTGAATGTATGAGTGGATGACGTGTTGAGTCAGTCCTGCATAACCTTTGTGAAGGTGTCATGTTCGGTATACTACTGGACCGACTGGGCAAAGACCCGTGTTGTATCCGCACGACTAAGCGAAGCTCGAGGAGTTGTCCTTAGATGCGTGGGATACGGATGTGCCAAGTATGAAGACTTGAGCTAGACATCACTTTGAGACCCAGAAGAGGTCATGGCTAAGTCGTGGAGACTTAAGCGGCTATTCAAATCACAGCCCTGAAAAGGCTTGCTCTAAGTCATGAGGACTCGAGCGGATGTTCAACTCATAGCCCTGAGGAGGCTCTTGCGATATACGCTAAGTCTTGGAGGCTTGAGCGTCGTTATTGCGCATTGCGACCCTGAGTGGTCATTATTGTATTTGAGTTGAATGGATGTATGACTGCATACTTACCAGACCATCAGTGGTTCTGACCCCGTTTTATGGGGATTTCAGGTGTTGGACCTGCGTGGCGATATGCGGAGCAAGGCGGCATCGAGTTCCAGGGTTTCTCTAGACAGAGTTGTACTGCTTCCTTTTATTGAACCTACACTGCTTTTCTAAGCAGTAGTGTTGTAATAAACATGAGTTTTTCGATAAAATGGAACACCTTGGTGGTCAATGAATTGCTTGGCCACATACCTGCAACGTGCTCGGAGTTTTCTAAAACTGACGACTCATTATCGTCTGATTCCGCTGCTAAAAGCTTTTCTAAGTTCCGCTGCAAAGAAAAAAAAAAGAAATTCATGAAAATTTTAACTTAGCTTTGTTTTGGAAATCCGGGGCGTTACACTAGCTCATCTTCAAAACCCAACTCTCGCACTGGCTATTTCTCAAAATTGAGCTCATTTGGAAAATCCGGTTCTCACACCGGTAACCTTCTAAAATCAGTCTTCTGACCAAAGACCTTTCTCCTTCTAAATTCAAGTTCTGACTTAAATCTCCCAAAACTTCATGTATTTTCAAAAGATCCAGCTTTTGCCGGTCATGTATTTCCAAAGGATCCAGCATCTCGCTGGTCATGTATTTCCAAAAGATCCAGCATCTCGCTGGTCATGTATTTCCAGAGGATCCAGCATCTCATTGGTCCTGTATTCCAAATGATCCAGCTCTCGCTGGTCATGTATTCCAGAAGATCAAACCCTTAGGGTGCGACTTCTCAATCCTATCATTTCCAAAACCTTCAAGATCTTCAATCTTTCAAATTCTATCAGTTTCCCAACCTTTGATTGCAATATCTTCAAAATCTCATCATTTTCTCAACCCTCGGGTTATAACCTCCCAAATTCAATCACTTTCAAAACATCAGATTAAATCCTTCATTTTCAAATCCAGTTTTTATAACTGGTCGGGATTTTCAAATCCAGTGTTTTCACTGGTCGGGATTTTCAAATCCAGTTTTTATAACTGGTCGGGATTTTCAAATCCAGTTTTTATAACTGGTCGGGATTTTCAAAATCCAGTTTTTATAACTGGTCGGGATTTTCAAATCCAGTGTTTCACTGGTCGGGATTTTCAAATCCAGTTTTATAACTGGTCGGGATTTTCAAAATCCAGTTTTATAACTGGTCAGAATTTTCAAATCCAGTTTCTATAACTGGTCAGGATTTTCAAACCCAGTTTCTATAACTGGTCGGGATTTTCAAATCCAGTTTCTATAACTGGTCGGGATTTTCAAATCCAGTTTTTATAACTGGTCGGGATTTTCAAATCCAGTTTTTTGGTCGGGATTTTCAAAATCCAGTGTTTTCACTGGTCGGGATTTTCAAATCCAGTGTTTTCACTGATCGGGATTTTGAAATCCAGTTTTCATAACTGGTCAGGGTTTGAAATCCAGTTTTCATAACTGGTCGAGATTTGAAATCAAGTTGTCATAACTGGTCGGGATTTGAAATCCAGTATTTTTCACTGGTCGGGATTTAAAATCCAGTATCATAACTGGTCGGGATTATCAAAAATCCAGTTCCTCATAACTGGTCGGGAGTTCCAAAACCTAATGTATTTCATCAGTCCAGTTTTCTAAAGTCTGATTCTTACACCATTTCTTTAAATTACAGCTAAGCGTCTTATCAAAATCTATATTGAATGATTATTTCACAAGCGATTCGTGAAAACTTTGCCAATTTGCTAAAAGCATTAGTTGATTCTAAAAGTCTTACTACACAAAAAGAATTTCCTCAGATTACCTCTACTATTTCTTTCCAAAAGGTGAAACTTTTTGTGAAAAAGAGGTAAAATTCAAATCTTTTCCTGTTGATCAACCAAAAGGATGTAAGAAATGTCCTCGATATGATCAATAAAAGAAATCTTCAATGATGTTGAAAAGCCAGAAGCGAATTGATATTGATCTTAGCTATGACGCATGTTTTAAATGACTTTCTGACAATCAGGCAGTGGAAATATCTTGAGCCATAAAAAGAATACACTCAATCCATATCTCCTCATTTATTCATTTAAAGCTTCAGTCAAATATCCGCAAAAGAGATCTCTCAATTGTCATCAAGATGAAGGCGAATTAAGCGAGTAGATCCACGGGGCCAAAGAAGATTTGAAACATCTCCAAGATGACGGAGTTTGTGACGGATCCTTCCAGGAAAAGTTCGGATCACTGTCGAGATGAAGGCAGATGCGATGAACCTACCGACAAACCCTAAAAGATATTTGATTTCTGCTGTCATCTGAAGACCTTTTTCAGCCAATGTCATCACATATAATCCCTGAGAGAAAGAAGGATCGGAGCATCTCCAAGATGAAGGAGTTTGTGACGTACCCTTCCCTGAAAAAGAAGAGAGAAAAGTCAGGACATCCAAAATGAAGGATGATGTGAAAAACCGAGAAAAGCCCAATGACTCAAAAAAGAGTGCAAAAAGACCATCGTAGGGAAAAACACCCAGATATCAAACTACCAAAGTTGCCAGAAGTCATCTTTTCTCATGCAAAATTCTTTTATCAATATCTCTTCATTTTCTGCTTTTATGAAATTAAGAATATTTCTTTTATTCTCATATCAGGGAAATGGATAGCTTCCTTGAAGAAAATCATCAGTGCTAAAATTTTGAATTTGACTCTTAGAACTGAGGAGTTAACCTCATTTGGGGGAAATACTCTAGGTAAAAGAGAGAATATCTTTTGCACATACGTACACATTTTCAAGTGTTTGAACCTACTATGATTTTATCTTATTGGCAAAATTTTCTAGCTATTCCAAAAATAAAATAAACATTCAATATCCATTTTGATGCAACCTAGCGTTGTTTATATTTCTCAAAAGAGTTGCCTCTGAAGGAAGTATCTCTTCCTGTCCCATCACGGTTTTCTCATTGAAGAATTCCGTATGGACACCCCACTCAGGATAAGGGTTAAACCGGAACCATTTGCGAAAGATTCTTTGATTTCAAAAGCTATTTCAGTCTCAGCAATGAGACGCCCAATTTCTTCCTCTTTTCAAAGCTTTAGGGACTCTATATTTCCTCCTTTCGCAAAAACCCCTCTTGGATTTGTTCATCCAAATTCCGAAGGTCCCATCGTGCTTTCTCCATTTCTGAGAAACCCATATGGTAGATTTCCTATCCAGATTAAGAGTTAACCCGGAACCTCGCTTTGCGAGGTATCTTCCTTGCAGGTTTGGGTTAAACCTGAGTCACATTCCAATGAGATTCCTCGTTTTTGACGAGATGTTTTCTTCCAGTCCCACCATGGTTCTTCCCATCAAGGAACCCTTGCTTCATATATTCCTCCAAGAAAGGATCATACTCGAGCTTCATTTCACAAGGCCTTTTCCAAAATGTCCCATCAAGGTCCTCATGTATTCCTCTCCTCATTTCCAAATTCATTTTTTTTTTATATATCTTCATCCCATCCAGGTTAAGGGCTAAACCTGAATCATTCCAAAAAGAGTATCTTGTCTCACCCATGAGACCTGATCAAAATTTTCGTTTCCCACCATTTCAGAATCTCCATCTAAAGTCCCATCACGATTTCCTCATTTTTCTACTCGATCATATCATTTTCGAGGATTTCGTTTCCCCAAAACCATTCAGGATATGGTTTCAAAGCCTGAAAAGCCATATTTTCAAAATAATTCTTCCATACCCAGTTCAGATCTGCTGACTGGGGCATTTTCAAAATTTGGAGTGTTATCTTTGCCACTAAGCTCGGCTTTCAACCGGCTTAGTAGCAAAGAGGGGCATCTGTGAACACCCCAAATTTTTCAAAAAAATTGTAAAATGAACTTTTTGCCCTGGCCCTCATTCTCTGAGAAGATAAAAGCAATTTCAAAAAGCTAAATTTCAGTCTTTCTTCATATCTCTGGATTAAGTTCCACATTTCAAATTCAACTCCAGATCTGAACTCAGTATTTTAAATCCAAACCTGAGCCCCGTTGTCCGGTTTCCAAAATAAAAATCGCAAAAATATCAAAAAAAATGATTGGATCCTCAACCCTATATTTTTCAGTTCGAGGTTGTAAACCTCGAATATTTTTCAAAAGTTCATACACAAATCCATTTTTTTGAAGAAATTCTCTCAAAATAGCTCAGAAAATTCCTTTTTGTAAATATTTTACAAAAACACAAAAAAAATAGTTTTAAATCTTCGATTTCTCGTAAAGCTTTAGGATTTTATTCTAAAAATACAAAAAAAATAGAAAATTAACATAAAAACCAAAAAAATCGAGAAAAACTACAAAGAAAACGGATGATTTTCAAGTTTTCGAAGCCATCTTTACCAAAAACCTCATTCCTTAACCATTTTTTAGAAAACTCTTAAAAGGGGAACCACCTTTATGAAATAGGGAAAATTTCCAACGAACCCCTTTCCACGCCTCTTTCCTTCTCTCTCCATCGTTCGATCTGCAACCGCATACCCTCATCTCCACCTTCAATCCCCAACGGGCTTTCCCCTCTCGAAGTTTCCATTTCCTCTTTAAAAAGGGGCCAGCTCCTATCTTCTGGCCATCGGGGTTTTTTTTTGGACATCCATCTTGCAATCCATCTCCTTCACTTCATCGCTCTCCAGCAACTCTCAAGGAGGAAGAGAAAAGCGAGACCCACCATTGTCGATCATCCAGTGTCTCTTTGAGCAACTCCTCCGGGCTTCATCTCCTCTTCACCTTGTTCCCCTCCGGTGGATACCTGGGTTCAATTGAAGGGAGTCGATCGACCACCCCTACGGAGTTCACGGTGAGTAATCTTCCCCTCTTGTTCTAGATTTTCTGTGAATGCTGCCCCTGTTTTTCTATTTTCAGTTATGTTTTGAGTCTCTTCCATCTTCCTTTTAATGCATCTATAGTGGGGTCGACCTGCATATAGCAGGATCGCCCCACTTACTGCTATATTAATGCCGGAATGTCCTCATTCCCATATTTTTTTTTTATTATTATTATTTTGTTCTCGCATTTCATCCGGTGGAAAACTTCCCGTTTACATCTTGCATCTTAGCATTTAAAATGGCATAACATCCATGCCATCAATATTCGCATCAGGTTCACAGAACTTCACCATTTTTTTTTAGTTAATTTCATCTATATCCGAGTATCTGGTTAGTTTTGCTCGCCCTATCCATTCGGTGATGCCCGGTATGATATTTTCTCTGTTTTTGAAGACAAATCATTATCATAAAAATCATTTGGGCTATGCTACAGGTCAGAATCCCCTTTTCAAAAACGATCTGTTAACATTTCATTGCTAATCATGATGTAGCAACCATGGCATATCATCCATTTGCCATAATATCATTTCTTATCCCTCCCAAATTTCACCCCATTACATCTGTGTGGGTCATCACCTAAGGATTGGTGTGCATTCCCTCTCTATAGCACTACTGTAATCATTATTTGGTCTCTTGGAGATAAGGACATCTCGAAATGAGAAGTGCCAAGAGATGGAATGGTTTTGATAGCTGTGCAGCTACCCTGCCCAAATAACATTTTAAGATTGCAATGCCAATTCGCTGATGATCAAGCTAGGGACCAGGCCCTAATGATGTTTGAAACCAGGACTTTCGGTGAAAATGGAGTTCCAGCATATATATCCCACGATGTGGGCAATGGCTTTCAAGTAAAATGTCCTGTATATTTTTTTTTTCCTGTAAACGAGTATTCAGATCTTATGCTTGAAGGCACCTCATGAGTTTTATAAAGACTTCTAAAAACTTGCCTGAAAGCACAAGGCCCGATATCTCCCAATTGTGATTTACACTCTTTGTTTAAGTCCTATATGCCCCGACTGGCTGAAGATATATTTGAAGTTGGCTTGATCTTTATCAACAATTACAGATGAAGATTTAGAAAAGGCAAGAGCCAGGTATAAGAAATTGTTTTAATGGCAATCATGTTTTCCCCACTGAAGTTTTTCCAGGAATCATCTAAGGATAGATGATCGAATCACAGTCAAATTATGCTGAAACATTCTTTAGTTTCTCCATTAAAGTCAGCTCTGCTTCTGCTTTGTTTGGGTTGAAAGGATCATCCCATAATCTGGTAGTGAGTACCGAAGATTGAGTCCTAACCGTCTGCTCTGTTGTAAGCCAAATCCTCCATCATCCATGATTTTGCTGGAAGATACGTCTGGGGACAACAACTCTCCCTATTTCCACAAGTATCCTTATAACATTTCTGCCAGATTTAGTAGTTTTTCTGTGTTCCCCATATGTGCTTGTATATACACCCCATCATGTGCATAACCATCCTACATAATATGCGTATATTCTCATTTTCTTTTTGACATCTATTCTCTATTCCATTCACACCTGATCTTCATAGCCTTTTCCCACAACACTTTACTTTGTAGTATTATATTTTCATAAGCAGTTTTCATAGCATGTTATCCTAAGTATTGCTGATGATCATTTATAGTTCATTATTTGTTCATTGTTCATATCTGTACATCAGCAGGTTCCAATCTTTATTATTCTGAATCGATGTTGCATTACTTATATCTGACTGAGTCTTCATTATGTAGTGCAATAAGATTATGTTGGTGCCAGCCAACCATTCACGTCTCAGTCCATAAATGTTTAAAAATGAAGGTCTTCTTTTCATCTAAACTTAAGACAGATCTGAAAATCTAGATCTAAGCTGGCAGTAAAAAGCAATACAGGACCAATATTCTGGAAAATTTGTTCTCAGTTTGCAGAGAAGGTGATATAGTTCTTTTTTTTTTTTGACAGGTTTTGTATACTTTCAATCGATTGCCTGATTCATTCTAAATCATTTGTTTACAGCTGCTCCATTTAAACATTTCTCCATATGCTTAAACACTGTGATATCTGTGATTAGCATAGCATTCACAGCTGTGTCTTGTGCATGATCGATGCATATCACTTGTAACATATATGCACTACATCATACCTGCATGTTGATGTATTCGCCCCATGATCAATCAAGAAATTAACTTGGTGGTTTATTCACAGTTAGCAAAATAAACATGGCTGGAGCATCCGGTTAAGGTATTCCTCAGTGCTTCGTGTTCTCTGCAAACTGGTATTGCTGGTAACCAAGCTCTTCTATAGTGTGAAACGAAAATTCTAGATGTTTTGAGAGGTGAAATTATAATCCCTCTTTGTGGGGACATTGAGATGGATCTTCACCCCCCCTGCACACTCATGTTTTCATTGTCCCATTAATATCACCTCCACCAACCTGCTGGTATCTCTTGCCTCCAATCACAACCCTCACAAAATCACTATAGCCTGTCACCAGTTTCCAGCCAAATTAGGCATACAGTTGGTGTGGAATCTTCCATCATTATGCCGATTTCATGATAGAAAACTAGAAGGTGGTATTGCTGGGTTTTGCTTGAGCCTAGTAGGGGGGTCCAAGCACAGATTATTCATTGTCAGCATTATTAGGGATCTCAAGGTGAATGTTACAGGGGATTAGATTGGTCCGAAACTCTGTTAGAATAGGTCGGTCCCATCACAGAGGCTACAATTCGGTGTGTGTTGTTTCCACTATACTTCAGAGAGTGCTGATATTCCCACAGTGTCTACTGCCCAGCCTTTATCATCACCAGCAGTCTCTCAAATGACCCTGTCGTTTGCCATCAGTGGCACCTTGCCGCGATCTCCTGCATTATTCTCCTATCCTTAATTATGCATGATCGGCATACCTCACCTGTGATCATTGCACAAGAGTTCATAGGCCAGCTGCAAATTCCTTTTTACAGCAACTCAATGAGTTGCTCTAATCCCTTCATTTGCCTAATCCCTTCATTAGCTTTCCTTATCATCCAAATCTACACTAAATGTATGTCATATATATACATATATATATATGAGTATATACAGGTATATGTACACCTATGTGCTCATATACATATATATATATATATACGTATATATATATATGGGTATGTAAGTCATTGTCCATTTTTTTTTTTTTACATATATATATATATATATATATATCTTGACATATGAGCCTTTCATCCTTGATCCCCATGTAGTATGTACATCTCCTTTCTATTCTTTCATACTAATCAAGTGTTTTGCAGGAAACATGTAACAGATATCATTATTTGGGGTTGTACATTTGATTTCATCCATTGTAATAGTTAGGTTGGAATAAGAATTTACATTTCTTGCTTTAGGTAGAATAAATGAGCATTATAGAATACCATGAATTGTTTATTCCATGCATTTTTCCTTTATTTCTCAAAATCCCCACAATGGTGAAACACGAATGGCACGTGCACCATTTCGTAAGAGGTAAGTTAATTCTAAGTTGACGATTTACATCAACGGCCATAGTCGGGGTGTGAACAAAACTTATAATTCTTATCTTTTACGAAATAACATTGGATCCACACTGGATCCACTTCCAAAATCCATCATATTTTCTCAAAGTATTTTTCTTTTATCAGAATTTAACTTAGGATTAACTCAAGATATATGCCAATGGCCATAGTCAGGGTATATTGAGGGTTGATTTCATTTTAAATTCTATAAAAGCAGTAAAAATGTATTTTATTTTTCTTTTGAATTTAAATATAGATTATCATATAATACATTCAATGACCATAGTCAAGGATGTATTATATTTTCAATCTTATTTTAATTCATTTAAAGAATGAAATAGCTTTTCAAAGTCCAATTTCAAACTTATTCAAATTCATTCATCATATAGGGTAGAATTGCATCATATTTTTTCAAAATTCTTTCAAAAACCCAAGTGATTTTGAACATCTTTTCTATTTCAAATTCCTGACCTATCTCAATTTCAAAGTCCAATTTGACTTTGAAATTTCAAAATCATTTCATATTCAAACTTCAAATTTTCAAACTCAATTCAACATCCAATTTCAAAGTTCAATTTGACTTTGAAATTTCTGATCTATCTTCTGATTCAAAATCAAGTTTTCTTCAAGTTTTAAATCAAAGTTGAGATTGATTCTGAATCTCAAAATCCAAACCTTCCTAAAGTTCAATCTGGGTTTTTCAAAACCCAGATCCATCTTCAAAAGTCCCATTTGGACTTTTAAAACCCAAAATACAAAGTTAATCTCAACTAGGACCCAGATTTCCAAGTGTAAAACTCTATTCCATTTTGGATCTCCCATCACAGATCCAAATTCCATTTAGGATCCAAATCCTTATTCTAGTTTGGATCTCCAATCACAGATCCAAACTTCATTTAGGATCCAGACCCTCATTTTATCATGAGATCTCAGATTCAGATCCAAATTCCAACTCTTAGGGTCCAGAATCCAACTCTACTTTGGATCTCAGACTTCAGATCCAAAATCCATTTAGGATTCAGATCCCATTCTACCATTGGATCTCAGATTCAGATCCAAATTCCAATTCTTAAGATCCAGAATCCAACTCTACTTTGGATCTCAGACTTCAGATCCAAAATCCATTCTTTAGGATCTAGAACCCAATTCACCTCGGATCTCGGATATCAGATCCGAGTCCAGTTTAGGATCCAGAATCCAATTCTACTTTGGATCTCAAACTTCAGATTCAATTCCATCTTAGGATCCAGAGTCCAACCCTATCTCGGATCTCAGATTTCAGATCCAAATACCATCTTGGATTCCAAATCTTGAATCCAATTCCATTCAAAATTCCAAATCCAAATTCCACTTTAAATTCCAATTCTCAAAGCCAGTCCCATTTTTTCATTTCAAACCAAAGTTCCTATTTCAGATCCTAAATCCAAAAATCAACTCAAAACTCTAATCAAAATCCAGAATTTGGATTCGGATTTCATCTTGAAATTCCAACTGTTCCAAATCCCATTCCTCAATTCCTTTAGATCCCCCACATTTCCTTCTAACTTCAAAACTTCAAAGTTAGAATTCAATTCCATTCCAAATATTCATTCAAGTTCAAACTTCCAAATTCAAAGTCCATTTATGACTTTGAGATTTTCTTTCTTTCAGTTTCAAGATCATTTCTCTCAAAGATCCAAATTCATTTTCCTAAAGCTCTGATTATTCTAAAAACTTAGAACTTCAAATCTTAAGTTCTAAGTTAGAAAACATTTCTTCACTTTATCTGATTCACTTGGAAATTCTTCAAAATATTTTCAAAAAGAGCATACATCTTTGCATTTGCACAAGCATGATTCATTGTGCATTTTTAGACTTAGGATAAATACTTAGATAATTTCTTAGCAAAGCAAAAGGCATTAATTCGACCCTTGGTTCGATTACCCCTGGTAAAGGCGCCAGGAACGGTCGAACCTCGTACCGACGAGCGGATCCCGTCTCCCAATTTTCCCGCAAATATTTCAAAAACGGAGGCGAGTTATTTCAAAATATTTTCAAAATTAAGGTCAAGTGAGACCCGCAAAAGAGTTCCTCTTCTCTTCTCTTCTTTCTTTTCTCTTCCCTCCTTCTTTCCGTTCTTTTATCTTTTCTCCCTTCAAAAAGGAGGAAAATAAGAGGTTGGAAAGGAAAAGAGAAGGAAGAGAGAGAATATTACGAAAGGAAAAATTTTGCGATGATCACATCCAGCTATCTTTTGGCACTCTTCAATGCACCCGGCCAATCCCTTTTCTCATTCCTCCAGGAAGGAAGACCTTAAACAAATATTGCCATGCTCTGCCTTTTTCATTATCTGTCCTGCAGAGTCTAGAGTATCATCTACTGTAGTGTTGTTCATGCCTGTAGGCAATAGTGTGCCATCTGCTGTGATTCTGCTTAAAGCCTGCAAATTCGGCCCTTTGCAGGTGAGGAGACGTCATCTGCAGCTCTTCTATGAAGCCATAGCTGCATGATTCAGTTTTGAGGCATATAAGTAGAACCTCGTGAACACCCTCAGCAACAAGACTTTTACACAAGTTTCACAGTTCCTTGGTGTTACTGTAATGATCTGAGATAGGATGATCTTAATGAAACTGGTCGTTGGCCTGTCTATTATTAACCGCAGCCACCTGTATACAACAAAGCCTTGGCTGCAGTAAACTGTGTTCTGCTGTACCTTAGTTTGGCCAAAACTTGGAATAGGTATAACCAACGTCGGCCAAGGGAATTCAGTGACAGGACCTTGGCAGTGTTGTGCATCATTTCTATCATTGTCACCCTCCTGCCACAGTCCACCTAATTGTTTCTGCAATGGCTCTGCACCGCAGCCCACAATAATATTCTGTTTGAAGGACCCTTCTTCACTGTGCAAATAATCTGATCTGCAGACCTGTTTAACTTTTCCTTTTGCCACAACTCACCATTTTTTCATAACGCAGTATTACAGGGCGTACCTCTGATTGTAAACATCTTTGCATTTCCAGGTCCCAATAATTTCTTCGGAACAGAGCATGTGTCTTCATCGGAATGTACATACTCATTCCGATAATCTTCTCCTTTCTTATCTCGCTTCTCTGGTTTAGTTTTTGCAGAATTCCCTGACAGCTTAAATTGAAACATCATGATATTCCAAATTGGAACAAGCATAGCAGACATTGTTCAAAATTTAACAGTATCACATCTGAGCAAATCTTTGCAGCCACTTGTCTACCATTTAATTCAACTAAATAATGCCAACTGCGCACATATAGCGGGTGAGCATTCCCCTAGTGAAGAAATGTAATATTTTTTTTCAGGTTTTCAGCACATCTGCCTCTCCAGATGTGATATGTATATATATATATATATATATAAAGTTTGGTAGAAACTAGCCTTTGGATCATATTTCTCTGTGTTTGTGTTGGATTTTATGAGGGTTGAAAATGGTCAATAATGTACCAAATTTTCAAACCTCCTCAAACAAAAAATTACATCGATCTATGATCCAAGGCTCGATTCCTACCATTTTGTCCATGTAGAACACATCCATGAGGTTAGATTTGCTTAAAATAACCTTGCCTATGGGTTCCAACAAGGGAGTTCCTTACCCTCGAGGGTGGTAAATATTATATATATATATATATATTGAAAACTCAATAACTCACAATTCAAGAAGATGTGGATGGCTTAAAAATATTCAAAAACTCAACTTTAACACAAAATATACTAAATAGAAAATGTCAATCATGATTTAAAGGTTAGTTTTGTTAAGGAAAGTGTTGGCGTTGAAGGGGAAAGTGTAGACCTTGAAGACAAGCCAAATCTCCAAGAGCTAGAGATGGCCTTGAGGGGGTGTGTTAAGGAAGGACCTCGGCTGAGAAAGGTATGTGTTAATCATGGTTGTGTACATCTCACAAACAATATGATGCTGAAAAGTAATATTGGAAAAGGCAACACTGAAGAAAAGCAACCTCATCAAGGTGGCATGTTAAAACATAAGGAGGAAAAAAGACCAAAAGAGGAAGAAAACGCTCCAAAAGGGGAGGGCTTCGCTTCCAGTAGCTTGCTTACTCTCCTAGTTAGAAGGCTCTTTGGTTGATGTCTCGTGGAGTAGATCGTGGAATCGGATGGAGTCCCGTGGGGCTGCTTCGCTTGCCACTACTGTTCTTCCGTTTTCGTTCATGCTGTCTCATCCAGTAGGGTGTTGCAAAGAGCAGCAGACACCAACCATGATAAAAACCAAGAAAGAATCCATTCTCACGTACCTCAATATTGGAAGAGTTGGCAACTGCAGTTAACTTCTTTAACAAGAGTCTCATAGAATGTAAAGACTAATGTATATTGTGAACTACTAAAAACGTGTGAGAGAGAATAAGAAATAAGAAGAGGAGGAGAAGGGCTATTATTATTATGGATGTTGGCATCTTAAGCTGAACCACGTAAAAACATGCTCGTGTGTTTGTGTGATTTTGCATCTTCTCTAATCTTTAAATAATATCAGAGCATGCTCGAATCACCCTAGTTGGAGCCCATCAGTGAATGATATCACCGTGGTTCCATGGTCGACTCAAGCTTGTCCTCCAGTCTTACGCTATCTCAGTCCTGTAGTGCAATGGAATACCTTGTCCAACCTTGGGCCTTCGCAAATAGAATCAATTATGTATAGTTATAACTTTATCAAATATGTTGATTTTTTTGCCCCCGAATCAGTCCATTATTGAAAGTGAGCAGTCCTCTCCTAATCCCTCTTTTAATCCATATTATTTTGTGGAAAAGAGCCAACCAATTGGCTCTCAGTTGGATAAAGGCTACTGTGTTTGAGTATGTTCTTAGACAATAATAATGTTCTCTATTGCTTGTGAGGCTTGGCTTGCATTGGAGCGTTCCTACTCATGTCAATCAAAGCTAAGAATCTTTTTGTTGAAAAGAGAACTCGTCAAGAAAGATGACAAATCCATGGTTGAATGTCTCAACCATGTAAAGTTCATTGCTGATTCGTTAAGTGCTATTAGTGAAGAAGTTAAGGACGAGGATCTTGTCCTACTCACTCTCAATGGTTTCTCCATGAGAGTTTCATTACTGTTGTTTCTGCCTTTCAAGATAAATTACTCATGTTTGTTGAAATTTTGACATGTTGCTCACTTAAGAGAAGAGGTTGAAATTGTTCATGCTAAAATAGCCACACCATGTTGGGTCTTAATTGCTATATGAGATAATTTTTAGATATTATTAGTCCTTGCTATTTTTTTTGTTTTTAGATAATTTAATCTGCAATTATTTTCATATTTTCCTACATATTCTAGTTTGTAGTTTGACTTTGGTGTCAATCTGTAGGTTTCAAGAGCGACCTTGTAGCTTTGCATAATATACCAAGTTTTTGCTTATTACATCAAATGAATTTTGAAAACCCACCTTAGATATGAAATGAGTTTTTAGTTTTTTGTTAATAAAGTAATTCATCTCATTTTTACAAAAGAAATAAATAATGAAACAATTCTAGTAATTTTATTTGATTAAACAACCGTCAGGTCAGCTGAGTGATTGTAGGCTATGTCACAATGATTCGTGGACTCAAGGATGCAGGATTTGGATTCAATTTGAAAGTTCATTTTTTTTTTCAAAAATGGTACACGAGGACATGGATTTTTTTAACATTTTTTAATCAATAAAAAGCTATTTTTTGAATATTTTAACATTACAAAGTCTCTTTTATTAAAGTATAATAAAAAATTATTTTAAAATATTAAAATAATGCTGCACGTGTCGGTGTCAGTGTCAAATGTTCAAGCGTGTCACCAGAGACATGCAGCTAGAATGGCGTGTCCCTGTGGCATAGATTGTAGGATCAATCATCTCTTTGAAGTTTGAAATAAAGTTTATGAAAAATAAGTGAAGTTGGGATAATGTGCACTAATCTCATGATAATTAAAGCAATGGGACCAGCTAATTGCGGCAATAAGAAGTGTGACAGTGTGTATTTAAGGCAGTGGGGGATGTGAAGGCTCACTAGCGCACTTATGACTTATCCAGATGCAAATCACATGTAGTTAATTGAGCTTTTGACCTAGAAAAGCATGCAAGCCCGCCAGCATGTATGTGAAAATAACATTATTATTATTATACTAATATAATATTGAGGCCACTCCTATTATATTAGTATATTTTTGTATCCTATATGGATGATCCGATCCGCAAGGACCATGGTTGGGAATTGTTTGATCGTTTTCTCCGAGGAAGAAGCGAAACATAATCAATTTGAATTCGGGACAGCTATTCGAAATCTTAGCGAAACACTTGATTTGTTATCTCATGTCTGCTTTTCGTGAAAAAAGACCAATTGAAGTGGAGGGTTTCCTCAAACAACAAGGAGCTGAGGCAACTATTCAATCAAATGATATTGAGCATGTTTTCCATCTCTTCTCGAGAAACAAGTGGGATATTTCTTTGCAAAATTGTGCTCAATTTCATGTGTGGCAATTCCACCAAGATCTCTTCGTTAGTTGGGGGAAGAATCATCACGAATCGGATTTTTTGAGGAACGTATCGAGAGAGAATTTGATTTGGTTAGACAATATGTGGTTGGTAAACAAGGATCGGTTTTTTAGCAAGGTACAGAATGTATCGTCAAATATTCAATATGATTCCACAAGATCTATTTTCGTTCAAGTAACGGATTCTAGCCAATTGAAAGGATCTTCTGATCAATCCAGAGAGAATTTCGATTCCATTAGTAATGAGGATTCGGAATATCACACATTGATCAATCAAACAGAGATTCAGCAACTAAAAGAAAGATTGATTCTTTGGGATCCTTCCTCTCTTCAAACGGAACGAACAGAGATAGAATCAGATCGATTCCCGAAATACCCTTCTGGATATTCCTCAATGTCCCGGCTATTCACGGAACGTGAAAAGCAGATGAATAATCATCTGTTTCCGGAAAAAAATCGAAGAATTTATTGGGAATCCTACAAGATCAATTCGTTCTTTTTTCTCCGACAGATGGTCAGAACTTCATCTGGTTTCGAATGCTACTGAGAGGTTCGCTAGAGATCAGAAATTGTTGAAGAAACAACAAGATGTTTTTTCTTTTGTCCCTTCCAGGCGATCGAAAAAGAAAGAAATGGTTGATATATTCAAGATAATTACGTATTTACAAAATACCGTCTCAATTCATCCTATTTCATCATATCCGGGATGTGATATGGTTCCGAGGGATGAATCGGATATGGACAGTTTTAATAAGATCTCATTCTTGAACAAAAACCCATTTTGTGATTTATTCCATCTATTCCATGACCGGAACAAAGGGAGATACACGTTGCACCACGATTTTGAATCAGAAGAGAGATTTCAAGAAATGGCAGATCTATTCACTCTATCAATAACCGAGCCTGATCTGGTGTATCATAAGGGATTTGCCTTTTCTATGGATTCCTACGGGTTGGATCAAAAAAAATTCTTGAATGAGGTATTCAACTCCAGGGATGAATCGAAAAAGAACTCTTTATTGGTTCTACCTCATATTTTTTATGAAGAGAATGAATCTTTTTATCGAAGGATCAGAAAAAAATGGGTCCGGATCTCCTGCAGGAATGGTTTGGAAGATCCAAAACCAAAAATAGTGGTATTTGCTAGCAACAACATAATGGAGGCAGTCAATCAATATAGATTGATCCGAAATCTGATTCAAATCCAATATAGCACCTATGGGTACATAAGAAATCTATCGAATAGATTCTCTTTAATGAATAGATCCGATCGCAACTTCGAATATGGAATTCAAAGGGATCAAATAGGAAATGATACTCTGAATCATATAACTATAATGAAATATATGATCAACCAACATTTATCGAATGTGAAAAAGAGTCAGAAGAAATGGTTCGATCCTCTTATTTCTCGAACCGAGAGATCCATGAATCGGGATCCTAATGCATATAGATACAAATGGTCCAATGGGAGCAAGAATTTCCAGGAGCATTTGGAGCATTTCGTTTCTGAACAGAAGAACCGTTTTCAAGTAGTGTTCGATCGATTACGTATTAATCAACATTCGATTGATTGGTCCAAGGTTATCGACAAACAAGATTTGTCTAAGTCACTTCATTTCTTTTTGTCCAAGTCACTTCTCTTTTTGTCTAAGTCACTTACTTTTTTCTTTGTGAGTATCGGGAATATCCCCATTCATAGGTCCGAGATCCACATCTATGAATTGAAAGGTCCGAATGATCAACTCTGCAATCAGTTGTTAGAATCAATAGGTGTTCAAATCGTTCATTTGAATAAATTGAAACCTTTCTTATTGGATGATCATGATACTTCCCAAAGATCGAAATTCTTGATCAATGGAGGAACAATATCAGCATTTTTGTTCAATAAGATACCAAAGTGGATGATTGACTCACTCCATACTAGGAATAATCGCAGGAAATTCTTTGATAACACCGATTCCTATTTCTCAATGATATCCCACGATCGGGACAATTGGCTGAATCCCGTGAAACCATTTCATAGAAGTTCATTGATATCTTCTTTTTATAAAGCAAATCTACTTCGATTCTTGAATAATCCACATCACTTCTGCTTCTATTCTAACAAAAGATTCCCTTTTTATGCGGAAAAGACCCGTATCGATAATTATGATCTTACATATGGACAATTCCTCCATACATATGGACAATTCCTCCATATCTCGTTCATCCGCAACAAGATATTTTCTTTGTGCGTCGGTAAAAAAAAACATGTTTTTTTGGAGAGAGATACTATTTCACCAATCGAGTCACAGGTATCTGACATATTCATACCTAACGATTTTCCACAAAGTGGTGACGAAACGTATAACTTGTACATATGAGATAATTCAAGAGAAGAGGTTGAAATTGTTCATGCTAAAATAGCCACACCATGTTGGGTCTTAATTGCTATATGAGATAATTTTTAGATATTATTAGTCCTTGCTATTTTTTCAGTTTTTAGATAATTTAATCTGCAATTATTTTCATATTTTCCTACATATTCTAGTTTGTAGTTTGACTTTGGTGTCAATCTGTAGGTTTCAAGAGCGACCTTGTAGCTTTGCATAATATACCAAGTTTTTGCTTATTACATCAAATGAATTTTGAAAACCCACCTTAGATATGAAATGAGTTTTTAGTTTTTTGTTAATAAAGTAATTCATCTCATTTTTACAAAAGAAATAAATAATGAAACAATTCTAGTAATTTTATTTGATTAAACAACCGTCAGGTCAGCTGAGTGATTGTAGGCTATGTCACAATGATTCGTGGACTCAAGGATGCAGGATTTGGATTCAATTTGAAAGTTCATTTTTTTTTTCAAAAATGGTACACGAGGACATGGATTTTTTTAACATTTTTTAATCAATAAAAAGCTATTTTTTGAATATTTTAACATTACAAAGTCTCTTTTATTAAAGTATAATAAAAAATTATTTTAAAATATTAAAATAATGCTGCACGTGTCGGTGTCAGTGTCAAATGTTCAAGCGTGTCACCAGAGACATGCAGCTAGAATGGCGTGTCCCTGTGGCATAGATTGTAGGATCAATCATCTCTTTGAAGTTTGAAATAAAGTTTATGAAAAATAAGTGAAGTTGGGATAATGTGCACTAATCTCATGATAATTAAAGCAATGGGACCAGCTAATTGCGGCAATAAGAAGTGTGACAGTGTGTATTTAAGGCAGTGGGGGATGTGAAGGCTCACTAGCGCACTTATGACTTATCCAGATGCAAATCACATGTAGTTAATTGAGCTTTTGACCTAGAAAAGCATGCAAGCCCGCCAGCATGTATGTGAAAATAACATTATTATTATTATACTAATATAATATTGAGGCCACTCGGATTGAATGTGAAAGCACTAACTTAAGTGGGGGCTCTGGTTCAGTCCCACTGGAAAGAATATTTCTCGAGCTTCATATATATAAACCACACCTGGTACGAAAGACCTGGCCGCACTGGCTGAGCCTGCCATACCTAAGGTCGTAGTGCCAGCTGAGTAAAACTTGGAGGCTAGGCCCCTGCCCCCAGGGCCTATGCTACGCATTGGCTTGCACAGAGGGGTGACTCCCATGGGAATCGAACCTTGACTGCCAGTCTAGCAGCCAAGGCCCCACCCCACTACGCCAACCAAACTTGGATATGAAAAAAAAATCTAGAATGCAAGATCATGTCTATCAACAGCTAGAAAACAGTTGCTTACAGACTTTTTTTTTTCTTGGCTAGTCTAAGGTAAACCCCTTGTCAGTGACTGCACATTGACAAGCTTTCGGTTGGTAAAATGCTTGAGGTTCGCCTTGCAAACTGGAAATCACACCCTGTTTCGACTTGATATCCCCTGTGAGTTTTGAATCATGGTCTTCCAATGCCAGGTGACAGACCATGGTCTCCCTAACCAAGAAGCTGGGGCCCTTTGCGGGCTGTTATGGCAGACTTGCAACTTTACAAGCCTTTTCCCCATGAAAGATCCATTTAATTTCCTTCAAAACGTGCATGTTGATCCTCAAAAAGTGAGGATTTGAGATTCAGCATTTGAATGACTTCCACTTGAATATGGGCCCCACATCACATTAGATACTCCGAGGGTCTCAAATGATCACTCAAATTATACAATTCACAAGCATAACTTTATATGCATCATCATGATACTAATACTGGGTAAAATGCTATATATTGTTTTAAGCAATGTTATCAGTATCGGTACTCTCACTCTCTCACTTTGTTTCCTAATTTTTTAAAAATACTACAAAATGTTGACTTTCGAAAACAAAAACTTCCAATCCTTTTAAAACTCTTTCCTAACCTCTCTTAAGCCGGAATAAGGATTCTTTTAAAGAGTTCTATTCAGCCCCAAAAATAAAATTCAGAATTAATATTAATTAATTAATTAATTAAAAATGATCTAAAAGTACCAAAAAATAACCAAATTAACCCATAAGGTTTCCTAACCTTATTAAACCCCAAAATAAAGCTTTCTATTTTATTTAAAGCAGGAAAATCATGAGGATTGGTTTTGGATCCGTATCCGGGTCTGAGATTCAAACCCATACCCAAAAAATGGATCAAAATCATACTGCTTTGATTCTGATTTTCTCAATCGGATGAAAGAATGAATGGAAGACGTTCACTTTACCTTATTTCATTTACTTTGTCTTTTTTTTTATTCATTTTTTTTTACATTTACATAATTAATTACATTTACATAATTAATTATATTATATATTAATAAATATTAATTTATTATTATGTTTGATGCTCATGAACAAAGAAATGAAATTAGTTTTAGATTTTGTTTCTCGTCCCATTTATCTGGTTTAAACAGTTGATGATTTAAGGAAAAGAAAGATTAAATTTAGTTTAATCTTATTATGATGATCAAATTTACGTCTAGGAGATATCCGCAATTACAGTTACTCATTGTGATTGCACAGACTTGCTAATTGATTCAGAGATCAAATTGAGTCTTTACGGGAGAATTGCTTTCCAGCAATGATGCCAAAGTACGAGATTTATTTTATGTGAAACCATTTTTCATTTTTAATGAATCTTCGATACTCGATGAAGTCTGAGATTAGTGAATCTATCATTTACCATCGAATCACTTTGGCCCTTTCCGGTTCATTGGAATAGCTTAGTCTGTTACTAACTCATTCTTTTCCGGTATTGGAAATCTAATTAAAGATCTTTAGTTTAGTCGTTCGAGCAAGAATTGGCTCATTTCATTCATGTCATGACTGATCGTCACAAATGATCAGGTTGTTAACTAACTTGTTGTTTATTCATCTTTCTTATAAATGATGAAAAAAATGTATTTCATTCATACGCTAGAATGAATCTGGGGTCAAACTGGATACTTGTTAGATATACATATGCGTCCGTGGAGAATATAAAAAAATAGAGTAAAAGATCAATAAAAAATATGGAATAGTATTCCATTGATTGAACCAATGACTATTCATGATTTAATTCCATATTGAATCAATCCCGTACCGATTCCGAATTATAGGAATGTTTGTTATGGTAAAACTTCGTTTGAAACGATGTGGTAGAAGGCAACGTGCGACTTGAATGACATGATCGGCTGTGGATTTTGACATCCATCATCTTCAATGAAGATGCTCTTGGCTCGACATATTTTGTTCTGTTTCACTATTACTCCACGATGTTTGGTTGTAATGTAAATAGTACACGATGGAGCTCGAGAATAAATGATTATCAGAGGCAGGATCTAGGGTTAGTGCCAATCAATAATTTGGAACGACTTCGTAAGTATATCTTCGATATAGAAAAGGTCAAATTGTACCGAGTTTCAAATCAAAAAGTTTGTTGTAATTGGTGAAACTATTTCGATTATAAAGAAGTGTATCGCAGGGGAATTAATTGAATCGTTCGTATGATTCTTCGACATAAAGAAAGAAATAGCCAAAAGGTATGTTGCTGCCGTTCCGGAAGATTAAAGATCACCGAAGTAATGTCTAAACCTAATGATTCAAAAATAAGTGATTCCAAAACAAGAAAACACCATTTTCAATTATTGTCTCAATCAAGTGGATTGGATCATAATAAGAAATGGAAATAGATTCCAGATGAGACAAAAAAGGGGGTTATAGACCGCTCAAGAAATATTTATTTAAGGATTTATTTTTGAGTCCTTTGAGAATTACCCAACTTGAGTTATGAGGACGAATGATATTTTTTTTTTCTTATTCTTAGGAAGGAAGAATGAAAAAAGACGACTCAATTTTATTCATGATTTCATGGATCCGTTTGCTATCGGTTTATATCCATAAAATTGAATCATTCTTTCTCTAGCCGTATGAGGAGAAAACTTCCTATACGTTTCCAGGGGGGGTATTGCCCATCCATCTATCCCAATGAGCCACCTATCGAATCATTGCAATTGATGTTAGATCCCGAAGAGAGGGGAGAGATCTTCGGAAAGTAGGCTTTTACGACCCGATAAAGAATCAAACTTATTTAAATGTTCCTGCTATTCTATATTTGCTTGAAAAAGGAGCTCAACCCACGGAAACTGTTCATGATATTTCAAAAAAGGCAGAGGTATTTAAGGAATTTCTAGTTAATCAAACAAAATTAAATTAACGAAATAAAAAGATGGCCAGTACCGGTATAGTAGCTAGTTCTAGTTTTGTGTAATTGTTTCTCCGCCACTCTCTTGCTATATTCATACCTATTCACTATTGTTCCTATATGATTCCAGATAATGTAACGACAAAGAATTACAAAGAATTTCTTTGTCTTTTTTTTTTTATATGAGAGGGATAAAAAAAAGATTATATGTAATAACGTAATAACTTAAATCCATGAAATTATGGGATTACCATTAATCAGGTGGTTTTCCTTGGGACTCCCTCAACTCAAGAAACAAGAGGTCAATCTTGGGGCCTCCAGTGAATAAAGACGAGATTCTTTTTTCCCTACTTCTTTACTTCACTTAATTTTAATTTCTTGTAGTGCCAATCTAACACAACGCCTTATTTATATTTAGTTTATTTGTTGTATTTTGTTTTATTTTATTTGTTTTTCCAATATTTCGTTTGTATTGACAATGGTGTCTCGAACGAATAGAATACAATAGAATTTGATCGTAGATAAATAGATCTATTCTTGTGGTCTCATAGGTTTGGTCTTTTACTTCATTCAAAGGATTGGTTTGACGGATCGTCTGTGACATAAGTATTTTTTTATTTACTAAAGACTAAAGCTATACTTATTTGTGAATCTGCTCTTCTGTATTGTATATATTTTTCGATAATCATATTTTCTTCTAAACTTGCTCTTATTCTTATGTTAGTTCAATGTTTTGACTTGACTGGTTCCGGTAATCAAATTTCTTTATTTTTATTTTATTCCGATCGTATCTACACATCATATTTATCCTTATCTGGGTTGCTAACTCAACGGTAGAGTACTCGGCTTTTAAGTGCGGCTATGATCTTTTACACATTTAGATGAAGCGGATTCGTCCATACCATCGGTAGAGTTTGTAAGACCACGACGGATCCTGAAAGGGAAGGGAATGAATGGAAAAAACAGCATGTCGTATCAATGGATAACTCCGAGAATACTTCATTCTTATCTGGTCATATCAGATCGGTAAAAAATGTCCTCTTGATTCTTAGTTGGAACGGTTCCAAATTCATTCATAGTTGGGTCAAGTGAATAAAT